>NC_047103.1:128172350-128359295 GCF_902500255.1 Thalassophryne amazonica | reverse complement strand
CTGGCGCTTTGTTTGATCAAACTTTTTTCTAAACCTGTGAGACACATCGAAGTGGACACGGTTCGAAAAATTAAGCTGGTTTTCGGTGAAAATTTTAATGGCTGATGAGAGATTTTGAGGTGATACTGTCGCTTTAAGGACTTCCCATGGAGCGAGATGTCGTGCAGCACTCCCAGGCGCCGTCGTCAGCCTGTTTCAAGCGGAAAAACTCCACATTTCAGGCTCTATTGATCCAGGACATCGTGAGAGAACAGAGAAGTTTCAGAAGAAGTCGGTTTCAGCATTTTATCCGGATATTCCACTGTTAAAGGAGATTTTTTTAATGAAAGACGTGTGGGCGGATTGCAGCGTCGGCTCGCAGGAAAAACACCTCCGTTGGAAGCCTTAAGGGCAAGTTGGAACATGTCCAGCTGTTACACAATTTCTCATATACTCACTCCACTGAAAGCCATCAAAAGCCGCCTGGATTTTACAAATGGTTATCAACACGGAGGTGTTTTTCCTGTGCCGCCGCACCGCGCCGGCTGCGTCCCGACGCGTGGACCCGCGCGTCTTTTGCCTCCAGTGTTACCGTCGTGGGGTACGGAGGCGGGACCCGCAAAGAATCCAAGTCATTAAAAAGATATAAACCTCTCTCAGCGGCCACGGAGCTCTGCGACTCCGATTACCGAGACGTGCGGCGCTGCGGAAAGTCTGTCCTAGCAGCAACAGGTGTCACCGGCCGCTCTGCATCAAAACAGCGAGCGTAGTCTCTGGACTTTTGCCAAGTTGGCTGCACCTCCATTCAGTAGACAGGGACGTGGTGCCGGCTGCACAGCAGACACGGGGGCGATGTGAGTGGCCCGCTTCGGCGTTGACCGAGCACGCAGACTCAGTAAGTGCAGCAGAGGCAGGGAGCGAGCCGTCGGGAAAGAAAGTCACCTGCTGTCGATGTGGCCGCTGATCTGAGCATGCAGAGCTGTATCTCACATTCATTGCAGCTTACTTTTGGATGCTGAAACCAGGATGTGTATAACAGTAACATTACTAACAGATAAAATCAATTTCAATGCGGGATCGGACTGAAGGTGGGAGCGCTCCGTCTTCTGCCGGACGTCAATGCAATGATCCGGATGTACAAACAGTTTTCGCTGAGGGACAAATTTTAGCTGCAAATTTGTCATTTTTAAATGAAGATTTCTCCGCTGAATTACAAATTTGGGCTTGCAGATTTACTTTACTGCATTCATAAGGGTCTTATGAATACATACCAGCTATTTCTTTCTGAGACCTGACCACATTTATTTCAATGCATGTCTACTATCTGAGGTGACGACGAGTCATAGCTGCTGCACAAAACCGCGGATGAAAAGCTCACAGCTCGCTTAAAGTGGGCAGTGCAGTCGAACCCCAACCCCCTGCCCACGGACCACGTTTAATGCTGCTATCGACCCACAGTGCAAAAATAATTGTAACACACAGTGACTTGGAGAAGTAACTTTAATCTGATTACTGATTTGGAAAGATTAACATGTTAGATTACCTGTTACTAAAAAAGTGGTTAGATTAGAGTAACGCATATATATATATATATATATATATATATATATATATATATATATATATATATATATATATATATATATATATATATATATATATATATATGTTGGTAGTCTTTCTCTTATTGAGAAGAGTTTAAGTGTCTGGGATAAATACAGGCAATCACTGGAATAGGTACAAGTACTTTGGAAGCACAATCATCTTTGTTGAATTCACTCTACCTGTGAGTGAGGTGGGGAGAGGGGAACACTTGGCCAATTCTTGTTTGGTTTGTGTTATAAATTTCCCAAGGCTTTACTTTAAAAGATCAGTAAATGCTTTGTCACTGATGACAAGATAGGAAAAGCTATCTGCAGTTATTTCAAAAGGTAACATGAGGTGCTCAAGTGCTGAAGCGTCCAGATTCAATGAGAACATCTCACTTTTATGCAAAATTAGTTTGTAAACAGAAATCTCCTGAATCTTTTCTAATGAATCGAGGATTAAAGGAATCACCCTTTAAGCCTAGGATATGTAGAGGAGGAGATCATCTGCAGAAAGGGCTACTTTGTGCTCCATGTTCACTCTAATTATGCCTGGTATGGAATTGTATGTTCTGATTGTCAAGGTCATAGGCTCAATGGCCAAGACAAAAAGCAGAGAGCTCAGAGGGCACCCCTGGCAGGTACTAGGGTGCAAATCAAAAGGAAAAATCACATTCAAGTTGAAAAATATTTACTCGAGTCAAGTAAGATTTTGCTTCAGTGCACAGACAGACAGACACACACACAAGTGTACCTGCAGAGCCTTGTTGTATTGGCGGTTGGCAATGTAAAGCTCAGCTGCCATGTTGACAAAGTCATCTGTGACCAGGTCTGCGTGTCGCACCAGCGCCTCCTCTGTAACACCGAGTGCTGCAGGCAAGTCGTTACTCTCATAGTAACTCCTACCGGAAATGAATAAAATGAAGTCCCAGTTTGATAAAATTACTTGAAGTTTCTTTGAATATTTTATTGACCAACAGGTCACTGGAAAATGTTTCTTAAAACATGTTAGTGGACATCATGAAAAAAGCTGAGTTACTTTACAAAGCAAGATAACTACACATTTCACAACAGTGACTGAATTCTGTAATTCTTATGAATAAACAGGTTTCTGTAAAGTTTATTTACACACAAAAACAGTACCTACATTCAGCCTTTCTAAGCCATCATTTTAAAGGAATAAAATGAAAATATATTTTTAGCATGTCCGTATGTGTGTGTCCCTACTTGGCCATGTCTTTGGAGAGTTGTATAAAGTGTTTTCCATCTTCCATTGGCAGCAGTGACAGGATCTTGCGGTAGCCATCCATGCACTGCTTGTTTTCGCCCAGACGCAACTGGAGGTTGCAGCGCTCCCACAGATAGTGTATATTGGTGGGGTCATTCTTTATGGCTGTGGAATGCGATGGTGGAAACAAAGATAGTAATGCCATGTGCATTGTATTCTCACACAGACCAAGTTCAGACAATAAATATTCAGAAAAAGAGCTGAAACCAATTTGGGTTTCCACAAAAGTGCACAGTCTATGACCACTTGATTGTTGCTCCATTTCAAAATGGAACATTAAACGAGGTATTTTGTAGTTTCAATTATTACAGACATTCACAGTTTCTATCAAATGGCATTAAACATAATCAAATCATGTAAGTAATACTAACAAATAAAGGTCATGACTTTAAAGTAAAATGGGCTGAGTGGCCACCAGATGTCAGCTTTCAACATGAAAGAAAATGACCAAAAAAGCCATTTCAAAGTTCCATGTGACTTCAAAACCACATATACTTTAAGAAAGACAAAAAGAATGGAGGGCTGACACCTTTAATCTGCTTATTACTACATTACAATTCTATATTTTCATGTGACACTTTGCTTGATGCTTATATTGTGAATCTGATGTTTTAACAATGAACAAGAATTATTCTTTCAATAATATTTCTGTGTAGGCTCTCAGTTGTCCAGGTGGTTTCCATAGTAGAGAAGCTTGAATCTTCGACTGGACTGGGTTGCTTGACGCGAGGACGTTTCGCTTCAAATCGCAGAAGCTTCCTCAGCTAAAATTCTTGCTCTGGAAGTCTGACTTCTGTCTGACTCTTGTAGAGAAGAATAAAACAGAAGCCAACAAAAGCTGGAGTTTTAAACCTACCCAGACCCCTCCTACTGAGAGGCAGACTGCTATAGGCTAGTGACTAAACAATAGCTCTAATTAGCAACTACTGTGCTGTAGTTAGCACACCTAATGGCAGGACAGCTGTCCCTCTAATGATGGGATGGATGCCTTTCTGATGGCTCCCTTGATGACGTGAATGACTCATTACCATGAACAAAAGACTGAAACTCCTTTGACCTGAGTACCCCATTGTAAACAGGGGATAAAGTGTGTCTCAGACCCCCTCCCCGGTTAAGGCTGGGTTTCAAACATTTCACAAAGAATGCCTCCTTGACCCCTCTCTCAAACCATTTCTTCTCTCTGGCTAATATTTTAACTTCCTTGTCCTCAAACGTGTGGTTAGTGTCTTTAAGGTGGAGGTGAACCGCAGACTGAGGTCCACTGCTGAGAGCACACGCATTGTGTTCTGCATGTCTATGTGGATTTTCAAGATGGCGCCTGTGACTGGCGTGGCCGTCGCTCGGCTCCTGTTGTGTTGGTTACTAATGGCCACTTTTACAACATATGTTATTTTAGCAGCCCGACTAGCAGATGGAGGTGTCTTGGCTTTACGGACTTACGATCGGGACTCTTTGTTTCATATCAAGGAGACAATGGAGAGCCTATTTGCTATACGAGACAGGTTCAACCAGGCATTTCCTCCGCCCCTAACTATCGGCTCCAACTCACCTGATTATCCGCTGCTGTTGAGGGCGTCGTGTAAGATCCGCAGGAGACTGAGGAAAAAAGGCTTTTTGGATAAGAGGAGAAGAGGCTTGCAGGCTGGTGTCCAGGTGAAGAGAAGGCATGCAGCGGCGCGTTTGGGTGCCAGCACCGGTGGCCGAGGACGGGCTCGCTTCCTCTACCACATTCCTCTCTTTGATGTGTGTGATGGCACATCTGCATCGACACCTGTTCGGTTAGGTACGGGTGTTCTAGACTTTTCTCAGCGCTGGTATCCTGGTGGCGTAGTTCCATCGCTACTGTGCACTTCCGTGTTTACGCCTCCGCCTGCACGGATCAGCTGGAGTCCACGTGACCACTGTCTTCGTCCTATCCCATTGCGAGCCTCAGACAGCGCCTACATGACGTCGTCCACCTTGCGCCTTGGTTTATTGAACGTGCGTTCAATCGGCAATAAATCATTTTCCCTGAATGATCTTATATCAACGGAAATGTTGGACTTAATGTGCCTTTCGGAGACTTGGCAGAGAGAAGAGGAATTTCTTCATTTAAATGAGCTCTGCCCTGCTGGGTTCTGTGTCCATTGGAAGCCCCGCCCCTGTCGCCGTGGTGGGGGCCTTGCCATCGTTTATAAAGAGGATTGTGTGTGTAAAGGGGTACAGTCACAGGATTTTCCCTCCTTTGAATCACAGTTGGGCAAGGTAGGTTTCTCAAACCCATTTTTCTGTGTGTTGGTTTATCGCCCCCGAGGCCCCGCTACTGCCTTTCTTAAGGATTTTAGTGACTTTTTATCCTCTATTATAACGTTGGATTCTGTTTTAATTCTTGGAGATTTTAACCTTCATGTTGATGACAAGTTATCTTGCTCTGCTATGGAGCTTTTATCGTTGACTGAAGCTTTTAATTTTGTGCAACATGTTTCTGAGCCCACTCACCAAAAGGGTCACTTTTTAGATTTAGTTTTTACACTTGGCCTAGGCATTTTAAATATGTCTATAAAAGATGTCCACTTGAGCGACCATAGTCTTGTTTCGTTTGACCTGCATTCCAGCTCTGATCAGAAGCCCTTAGAAGTTAAGTCTCGGAGGCATATCATCACTGCTGAAACTGCAGAAAGATTTTCTTCTATGTTTAATCCTTGTTTGTTCACTGATTTTCTTGATATGGACAATTTTATCCAGTGTTTTAACCATCACTGTGATACTATTCTTGATCAGTTGGCTCCTGTTAAATACAACGTGTCTTTACAGAAAAATGAGTGCCCTTGGATAAATGAAGAGCTCGTAAGTCTTAAGAGACTGTGTCGAAGGATTGAACGCCTGTGGAAATCCTCTAAACTTGAGGTTCACAGGCTTCATCTCAGGGAGCTGGTTCTATCATATAACAAAATGGCTGAGAGTGCCCGTTCTGTCTACATACGTCAGCTGGTGTCTGTGAATAAGAAGAATCCCAGAGTGTTGTTTGATACAATCAACTCTCTTGTATGTCCTGCTGCTTCAGTTACTCCTGTGATTTCTGAAGCTGACAGCAATGCTTTTTTGAGTTTTTTCACTGACAAAATCAAGTTGATTAAGGATAAAATTCCACCCTCCCTGTGTGGTACTTCTACTGTTATTGAGCCTGCTCCCAGCATTTGGTCTTCATTTAGGGCTGTGACACTTGCTGATATTTCGGCATTGGTGAGCAAGATGAAACCTTCCTCTTGCTCATTGGACATCCTTCCCTACAGGCTCTTTATTAAAGTATTTGAGGTAATTGGTCCGTGCGTTACTAGAATGGTAAATCTTTCTTTGTCCACCGGTGTGTTTCCCAGTGCTTTTAAGCATGCCATAGTGTTGCCTCTACTGAAAAAACCAGGTTTAAATCAAATGGAGCTAAGTAGTTTTAAACCTATTTCTAAGCTCCCATTCCTGTCTAAGATCCTCGAGAGGGTGGTTTCAGACCAACTGACACTCTTCCTGGATCAGAATAACATTCATGACAGGTTTCAGTCCGGTTTTCGTAGACAACACTCTACGGAAACGGCTCTTTTGAAAGTGTCCAGCGACATTATGATGTCTGCTGATGCTGGGAAATCCACCGTGTTGGTTCTTTTGGATTTGTCCTCTGCCTTTGATACTGTTGACCACCAGGTCCTGCTGAATAGACTGAGGGATCATGTCGGACTGTCGGGGTCAGTTCTTCTGTGGTTTTTTTCATATCTGTCTGGGCGCAGCTTTACCGTTTTTGCTAACCAGATAAGGTCAGAGTCTGCGTACCTGTTATGTGGAGTCCCTCAGGGTTCTGTATTGGGCCCCATTTTGTTTTTATTGTACTTGATCCCTTTAGGTAGGATCATTCAAAGATTTACTGATGTCTCTTACCAGTTATTTGCGGATGACATCCAGCTTTACAGCTCCTTTAAGCCATCTGAGATTAAGAGGCTTGATTCCCTCCTCCATTGTTTGGCGGAAATTAAACAATGGCTAACGAATAACTTTCTTCAGCTTAATGCAGACAAAACAGAGACATTGGTTATTGCCCCTGATGCCCATATTCCAGGTATTCAGCAGTACTTGGGAGACCTGGGCCAGTCTGCTAAATCATGTCTTCGAAACCTGGGTGTCATTTTTGACAAAGACATGTCGTTGGTACAGCATTGTAAACAGCTGACGAGGAATTGCTTCTTTCAATTAAGAAACATCTCTAAGCTCAGGAAAATGGTGTCTCGAAATGATTTAGAGCTTATTATTCATGCTTTTGTGTCAACACGTTTAGACTATTGTAACAGTTTGTTTTCATGTCTAAACAAGAAGGAGTTGCGTCGAATGCAGTTGGTACAGAACTCTGCAGCAAGAATTCTGTCACAAGCTAACAGAAGGACTCATATTTCCCCAATTTTAAAGGAGCTTCATTGGCTGCCAGTGTCCTTCAGGATCAATTTTAAAATTTTGGTTTTAACTTTTAGAGCTCTACATGGCCAGGCGCCTCCCTATATCTGTGACCTTATCCAGCCTTATGCCCCTGCCAGGGCTTTGAGGTCTGTGGACCAAAATCTGGTGATGGTTCCTCGCACCCATTTCGCAACCAGAGGAGAGCGATCCTTCCAGGCTGTTGCTCCCAGGCTTTGGAATGGTCTCCCGCTCTCTCTGCGCTCACTGGACTCTGTTGATACTTTTAAAAGCCAACTTAAGACTTTCTTTTTTACTCAAGTGTTTGCTTAGCTTTTAGGCTGCTCTGTTATCCTATGTTATGTTTTATGTTTTTATTTCTCGGCCATTGTCTGATGTTTTGTGTGGTGTACTCTGCTTTTATGTTGTGAAGCACCTTGTGGCTCTTGTCTGTGAAAGGTGCGATATAAATAAAATTTACTTACTTACTTACACTGGCGCCCTCTCTGCTGTGCTGGTATAGCCTTTTGTGTAAAGGTTGCTTCGTTTCACCTATGTAGTGTTTGTTACAGTTTTCCTGACATCTGATAGAATACACTACATTGCTCTGTTCGTAACTAGGGATCATGTCCTTAGGGTGAACTAATTTCTGTCTCAAGGTGTTAACCGGTTTAAAGTAAACTGGGATTTTGTGCTGTCTGAAGATCCTCTGTAGTTTTTCCCCTACTCCTGCTAAATAAGGTAGAGACACTCTTCTTCTTGTCTCCGTCTCCTGTCTATCTGGTCTCTTTGTTCTCTGGGACTTCTGCACTTTGTCCAGGGACCATCGTGGGTACCCACATACTGTGAGGGCTTTCCGGACACGTTGTTGTTCTTTAGCCCTTCCCTCTGCAGTTGTGGGCACCTGTAGGGCTCTGTGTTGAAGCGTCCTGATCACCCCGAGCTTGTGTAACTCAGACCATCATGTGGAGAACACACAAGATTTTGTGAACAAGATCAAGGACCTACAGCTGGAGGCAGATGAAACTATGGTGTCATTTGATGTGACATCGTTGTTCACCTGCATCCCCACTGCTGAGGCCGTCTCAGCTGTGAGGCAGAGACTGCTGGAGGATGTGTCTCTACTTGAAAGGACCCAACTCACACCAGACCACATCTGCCAACTCTTGGAGATCTGTCTCAACACCACGTATTTCCTGTTTAGGGGGAATTACTACAGGCAGATTCATGGTTGTGCGATGGGGTCTCCGGTATCCCCCATTGTGGCCAATCTGTACATGGAGCGAGTGGAGAAGACAGCCTTGACGTCTTTCACGGGCATCTCTCCCAGTCACTGGTTCAGATATGTTGATGACACATGGGTCAAAATCAAGCAACAGCAAGTTGAGGACTTTACAGAACACGTCAACTCAGTGGACGCCAATATCAAGTTCACACGTGAGGATGCCAGAAACAACCATTTAGCCTTCCTGGACTGTGATGTTACGATTGGAGAGAACAGGCAGCTCCAGGCAGGGGTTTACAGAAAACCAACTCACACTGACCAATATCTGCTCTTCGGCTCAAACCACCCCCTTGAACACAAGCTCGGGGTGATCAGGACGCTTCAACACAGAGCCCTACAGGGTGCTCACAACTGCAGAGGGAAGGGCTAAAGAACAACAAGGTGTCCGGAAAGCCCTCACAGTATGTGGGTACCCACGATGGTCCCTGGACAAAGTGCAGAAGTCCCAGAGAACAAAGAGACCAGATAGACAGGAGACGGAGACAAGAAGAAGAGGAGTGTCTCTCCCTTATTTAGCAGGAGTAGGGGAAAAACTACAGAGGATCTTCAGACAGCACAAAATCCCAGTTTACTTTAAACCGGTTAACACCTTGAGACAGAAATTAGTTCACCCTAAGGACATGATCCCTAGTTACAAACAGAGCAATGTAGTGTATTCTATCAGATGTCAGGAAAACTGTAACGAACACTACATAGGTGAAACGAAGCAACCTTTACACAAAAGGCTATACCAGCACCACAGAGAGGGCGCCAGTGGACCTGTCTGCGGTTCACCTCCACCTTAAAGACACTAACCACACGTTTGAGGACAAGGACGTTAAAATATTAGCCAGCGAGAAGAAATGGTTTGAGAGAGGGGTCAAGGAGGCATTCTTTGTGAAATGTTTGAAACCTAGCCTTAACCGGGGAGGGGGTCTGAGACACACTTTATCCCCTGTTTACAATGGGGTACTCAGGTCAAAGGAGTTTCAGTCTTTTGTTCATGGTAATGAGTCATTCACGTCATCAAGAGAGCCATCAGAAAGGCATCCATCCCATCATTAGAGGGACAGCTGTCCTGCCATTAGGTGTGCTAACTACAGCACAATAGTTGCTAATTAGAGCTATTGTTTAGTCACTAGCCTATAGCAGTCTGCCTCTCAGTAGGAGGGGTCTGGTTAGGTTTAAAACTCCAGCTTTTGTTGGCTTCTGTTTTATTCTTCTGTACAAGAGTCAGACAGAAGTCAGACTTCCAGAGCAAGAATTTTAGCTGAGGAAGCTTCTGCAATTTGAAGCGAAACGTCCTCGCGTCAAGCAACCTAGTCCAAAGATTCAAGCTTCTCTACTCTTTCAATAATAATACGATCAAGTTACAGCACAACCAGAAAGTATTCACAGTGCTTCACTTTTTCCACATTTTGTTACAGCCTTATTCCAAAATGGATTAAATTCATTTTTTTCTCCTCAAAATTCTATACCCCATAATGACAATGTGAAAAAAGTTAGATTTTTGCAAATTTATTGAAAAACTAAGAAATCACATGTACATAAGTATTCACAGCCTTTGGAGCCACTGGAGACCTTTGCTTGTTTACTTTGATGAGCTACCAGCCCATCAAAGAACAGATAAGATTGTCTTGCTGGTCGCATTCAAACCTGTTCATCTGGGCCCATCCGCCGGTGGCAGATACCCCTCTCCAGACTGTAGTGAATTTAGTAGTCTTCAACACTACATCATGCTACTTTACTACAGAGCGAGCAGCTACAGTAATAATGGTTATACAGGCAGGGTTCTGCCCAGAAATTGTTAGTATAGTGGTGCTGTTGGCAGTTATCACCCGAGGCGGCGTGCGTTGCGAGTCATTTTGACTGGTTTTAGATGCATTGAAAGCAAGAATAATATACAAAAAAATGACACTTATGTTGTAAAATCAAAGTTCTTTTTTGCATTTTTCTGTCTAAGTTAATAAAATAAATAACGTTGAAAAGTTTAAAAACACATTAATATTTGACGGACATATAGCATTTCCCCAAGGAGATCAATAAAGTATAAATTATCATTACTGTTATGTCCAGTAAAGAATGGGATATTTTTCATTGTGGAATAATGTCCAGCAGTGTTGGCTTTGTTATGTCGGGCAGCATAGTGGCCAAGCGATTACTGCGCTTGTTCCTAGAGCAAAAGGGTCCCGGAGCCGAGACACATTCGTTCATTCTCCCTGTAATGTGGAGTTGCATCAGGAAGGATAGCTGATGTAAACAATCTGTGCCAAATCAACATGCAGATCTGTGTCAAATCAGCTTTGGCTACCTCCAGTAAAAAGGGGAGAAGGCGAAAGAAATAACTCGTCCATATTTTCTTGTTTTATAGTGAAGACGATTGAATACTGAAATATATTACAAGTTTTTAAATGTTACATTTGGCAAATTTATGGCTACATTATTTCAGCAACAATAGATTAAGCAAAAATAAACAAAATCAAATAAATTAATTTATTAAAAAAATAGCAATAATTGTACAGCCCTAAAAATAACCCAAAATAAAAAAATAGTAACAGCGTGTGTCATCACACCAACCTTTATTGTAGCAGATGATGGCCTGTCGGACATTGTTTTGCTCCAGGGACATTTCTGCCATCCTGATCCATTCTTCAGAGTCTGAGGGGTTCAAGTGAGCGGCAATCAGACCGAACTGCAGCGCCTTGTTCAGGTCTTCATTATCTTCATAGATCATAGCTAATGTGGAGAATGGTTCATAAGCCATAGGAGCTGTGGGACGAGGGCACAAGACAGAGGAAATGAAAGGAGAAACAGGGAGCTTTACTTTTTTATGACAACATTAAACGGTGGGTTTTCTAAAAGAAATTAAAGACACAACTGGCAGACACTGAAGTTGCCACAATCAGAAACATGTAGCAAATTTTCTACAGCATTACCCACCGACACTGACCTAAAAACTGTGATGAGTTTGTATCTCCCACATAGGTGGGCTCACAATATATGTACGCTCTGCTTGTACATACAGAGACGTGCATTAGAGCTCACATTACGCATCTTCATGCAAACAAACTCAACTGAACTGAATACAAAATTCAAAGAGAAAATACAACTAAAACTTTCTACCACACTTTTACATGGGGGTGGGGGGGTGAGGGCTTCAGAATATGGGCGCACAGACGTGGACAAAGAAGGTGCTGCAAGGACAAAGCACTCATCTGTGCACCACAGGGAGCCATGATGAATACTGCTCCTGTTTCCTCACCAGAAACTTCACTTCTGTCCAGTGTTGCCAGTTACTTTGATAAAGTAATCCAATTACTGATTACTCCTTGAAAAAGTAACTTAGTTACTTTACTGATTACTCAATTGTAAAAGTAACTAAGTAGTTACTTTTTTAGTTACTTTCCCCAGCTGCCACCAACAACCCTCTGCCACCTCAACATGAAAATGATACCTGTTTTGCCAAAACTCACTTTATAGTCACCCTTTCTTGACTTCAATGAAAATAAATACTTGTTTTATAAACAAGTATTTATTTATTTGCCTGGTTCTGCTGGAGGTTTCTTCCTGTTAAAAAGGAGTTTTTCTTTCCCACTGTCGCCAAGTGCTTGCTCACAGGGGGTCGTTTTGACCGTTGGGGTTTTTCCGTAATTATTGTATGGCTTTGCCTTACAATATAAAGCGCCTTGGGGCAACTGTTTGTTGTGATTTGGCGCTATATAAATAAAATTGATTTGATAAAAAGTAAAATAATCTTTCTTGACCTCATATTTAACTGTGACAGCACTGTAACAGTAAAACTTGCAATTTCTAACCTACATTGTTTAGAAATGTAACTATTAAATTCTAACATTTTTCTAACATTTAAATTCTCTATAAACATTTTACTTGTCAAAATTATTATTATTTAAGTAGTATTAGTAAGTAGTAATAATAATAAAATAATTATATAAATAATTAATAAAAAACGGCTTCAAAACTGGACCTTTAATCTAGGGGTGTTGTGGGGGCGTGGGGCACATCCTTGCCCCACGCCCCCATTCCATCTGGATTCGCCCCTGCTTTCGCATTTGAGCACAAAGAATGCATAAGATTTATTTATGCTGAAAACATGACCAGATTTACAGGTAAGAAAGTTTTATTGTGTTTTCACATCATGTGGTCCTCAGAAAGAGAGTTTAGGTGCATTTGAGTGGAAAATAGTGTTAGTTGTTGACACGTCGCGGAGGATCAGCTGTTTTTAACGAGACGATACGGAGCAGCTCAGCTCAGAATTCTAAATAAAGGAGGAAAATAAAGCATAAAAATGACTTTGTAAAGCTCTGTGCAGGTGTGCTGTTTTCACCGCGCTTTAAGAGGTGAGGACAAGTCGTAGCTGATGAAAAGCTCACAGCTCGCTTAAAGTGGGCAGTTCAGTCGAGCCCCGACCCCCTGCACACGGACCAAGTTTAATGCTGCTGTCGACCCACAATGCAAAAATAATAGTAATGCACAGTGACTTGGAGAAGTAACTTTAATCTGATTACTCAATTGGAAAGATTAACGCGTTAGATTACTCGTTACAAAAAAAGTGGTTAGAGTAACGCGTTACCGGCATCACTGCTTCTGTCACCTCCGTACCCATCTGAATATCAGCGTGGCACATTCAAGCGCACGTGCGTCTTAAAAGGAAAGACAGTAGCCAGTCTGATTGTTTTACTTCACCTATCACTCCAGTATAAATAGCAGAATCCTCCACAACCGGAAATCTGACAACTGCTGGAAAACAGTCACATCTGAGTGAAGTCACTAAAGAGCCTGCTGTTTCTTCGTCCAACCACCAACCCCCCCCCCACTGACTGGACACCACACTGTGAGGTCGTAAATGCTGACACACAGGCTATTTCGCACCCTGTCTGATGATCTCCATGCACATCAAAATGGCGTCCTCTTTGTCTCCGCGGGCGTAGCGGATGTTGGCTTCTCCCATCAAGCCTCTCAAAGCCCGGGATAGCTTGCTGCGATTATGACGCTGGTCACACATAAAAAAAAAAAATCACAATGTCACAAGCATCTGGAATAATACACTTCTAGATTGTTTCACCCTCACCTTCATCATCTTCTTGTTTTCTCGGTTCAGCTCCATCTCCAGAGCAAACACGTCCCCCACGCTCACATTCTCCACCTCCTGCTTCTTCTTCTTCTGTCTCACAAGCTTGCCTCCCCCACTTTTCCTCTTCTTTGTCTTCACTGGCTCCATCGTTTCCTCCTCCTGATCCACTCTGTAATCTTCATCATTTTCGTCATCAGCGTAGCTCAGGTCATCTTCTTCCTCCTCCGATTCTGACGACTGAGCTTCTGGCACTTCTCCTAGCATGGAGGCAAAGGCTAGCTGGACTCCCGGGCTGACTCCCTCCTCTGCACAGTGGAGGAAAACAAAGAGAGTGAGGTCATTATAAACCATTTTCATGTTGTAGTAGCAAATTTCTTTTATGACTTTTAAGGCAAAGTTTATGCATATAACATCAGCCACTTTACTGTCTCAAATAAACTCATTTTTGATGTGCAGAGATGTGATGATTGTTGTCACAATGCAATTCCATCATATACACAAGAAGTCATTACCGATTTTTGTAGCCATTTGCCCTGAGGTGGACGGCTGAGCATCATCATCATCATCATCTTTTTCTTCTTGCTCTTCTTCATCTTTAGTGGAAACTTTACACTGCTGTGAGAGACAAACAAAAAAATATAAACAACAACACAATTTAACAGCACACTCACCTGCTGCTGCAGGCATCTTACTTCCACAATGGAATAATTTGATTTCTGTTTTTAATTGATTAAATTTTTGGCTTAAGAAATACCACAAAGCATCTTTTTTCCACTCCTTACACAGGGATGAAGTGCTCTGTGCATCCCTTGTGCACCCAGAAAATCTGCAATAGTTGCAAAAGCAATAATGATTAAAGCTGAATTCTAAAATAGATAGCGATAAAGAGAACAGATTAAAGCATTAAATTATTGGTTGCCCAGTAACCATAAGGAATTAAAGCGAAAGTTCTTTTTGTCTAAGATTTCTAGCAATAATGATTAAAGCTGAATTCTGTAATAGATAAATAGATAAAGAGAATAGATTTGTTTAGGATTTCGAGCAATTAAATTATTGGTTGCCCAGTAACTTTAAAGAATTAAAGTGAAAGTTCTTTTTGTCTAAGAACCCTAGCAATAATGATTAAAGCTGAATTCTATAATAGATAAATAGATACAGAGAATAGATTAAAGCATTAAACTGTTGTTTGCCCAGTAGCTGAATTTCTGAATTAAAGTGAAAGTTCTTTTTGTCTAAGATTTCTAACAATAATGATTAAAGCTGAATTCTGTAATAGATCTATAGATTATTTCTAGCAATAATGATTAAAGCTGAATTCTGTAATAGATAAATAGAATAGATTAAAGCATTAGCCCAGTAACCATAAAGAATTAAAGTGAAAGTTCTTTTTGTCTAGGATTTCTAGCAATAATAATTCAAGCTGAATTCTGTAATAGATAAAGAGAATATATTTGTCTCAGGTTTCTAGCAATAATGATTAAAGCTGAATTCTGTAATAGATAAATACCATAAAAATAAATACATAAAGAGAACAGATTAAAGCATTAAATTTTTGCAGGCACTGCCATTAAGCTTTTTAGTGTACTTGTCCATAGGACAAGTAACCCTGGCAGTTTACTTTTCCTATAGGAAAAGCTGGTTGTCCGGACAACCGTTGACTGGGATTCAAATTAAATATTTAACTTTAATATTTTAACATAAGAATTGCAGCTGAAATAGAACAATTATTACATTTCAACATTTTCTGGGACTAAAATTCAGATTAAATATTTATCACATCTACTTTACTGTGACATATCACTTCATGAAAAAGTTAATACTGTCACTCTCCTGTGTGGGTGGTAAAATTCAGTTTTCAAAAAAAAAAAAAACACACATTTATTTCACATTGCATGCATACAGTAGTGTTCAGAATAATAATAGTGCTATGTGACTAAAAAGATTAATCCACGTTTTGAGAATATTTCTTATTGTTACATGGGAAACAAGGTACCAGTAAATTCAGTAGATTCTCACAAATCCAACAAGACCAAGCATTCATGATATGCACACTCTTAAGGCTATGAAATTGGGCTATTAGTAAAAAAAAAAAAGTAGAAAAGGCGGTGTTCACAATAATAGTAGTGTGGCATTCAGTCAGTGAGTTTGTCAATTTTGTGGAACAAACAGGCGTGAATCAGGTGTCCCCTATTTAAGGATGAAGCCAGCACCTGTTGAACATGCTTTCCTCTTTGAAAGCCTGAGGAAAACAGGACATTCAAGACATTGTTCAGAAGAACAGTGTAGTTTGATTAAAAAGTTGATTGGAGAGGGGAAAACTTATACGCAGGTGCAAAAAATTATAGGCTGTTCATGTACAATGATCTCCAATGCTTTAAAATGGGGAAAAAAAAAAAAAAAAAAACAAAGACGCGTGGAAGAAAACGGAAAACAACCATCAAAATGGATAGAAGAATAACCAGAATGGCAAAGGCTCACCCATTGATAAGCTCCAGGATGAACAAAGACAGTCTGGAGTTACCTGTAAGTGCTGTGACAGTTAGAAGACACCTGTGTGAAGCTAATTTATTTGCAAGAATCCCCCGCAAAGTCCCTCTGTTAAATAAAAGACGTGCAGAAAAGGTTACAATTTGCCAAAGAACACATCAACTGGCCTAAAGAGAAATAGAGGAATATTTTGTGGACTGATGAGAGTAAAATTGTTCTTTTTGGGTCCAAGGGCCGCAGAGAGTTTGTGAGACGACCCCCAAACTGTGAATTCAAGCCACAGTTCACAGTGAAGACAGTGAAGCATGGTGGTGCAAGCATCATGATGGGCATGTTTCTCCTACTATGGTGTTAGGCCTATATATCGCATACCAGGTATCATGGATCAGTCTGGATATGTCAAAATACTTGAAGAGGTCACGTTGCCTTATGCTGAAGACACGCCCTTGAAATGGGTGTTTCAACGAGACAATGACCGCAAGCACATTAGTAAACCAGCAAAATCTTGGTTCCAAACCAACAAAATGAATGCCTCGCAGATGTGAAGAAATCATGAAAAACTGTGGTTATACAACTAAATACTAGTTTAGTGATTCACAGGATTGCTTAAAAAAAAGTAGTTTGAACATAATAGTTTTGAGTTTGTAGCGTCAACAGCAGATGCTACTATTATTGTGAACACCCCCTTTTCTACTTTTTTTTTTTACTAATAGCCCAATTTCATAGCCTTAAGAGTGTGCATATCATGAATGCTTGGTCTTGTTGGATTTGTGAGAATCTACTGAATCTACTGGTACCTTGTTTCTCATGTAACAATAAGAAATATACTCAAAACCTGGATTAATCTTTTTAGTCACATAGCACTACTATTATTCTGAACACTACTGTAGCCTCTAGCCTTTTAATCCCTTAACCAAGAAACAGCTCATAATGTTTCTCTCCTGCGATTGTTCATAATTGGGGAAATAATTAAAATAATTGGTAAATGCCAATATGCATCTGCTTCTCTCCTGTGTGTTTTCTGAATTCATCACTGTTCAATGCATGATCATTTGCCAGGATGTATTTTATAAAGCAAATCAAATTCTTTTATTTCAACATTTAAAAATGATTTACTGATCTGCAATTGAAGGAAAATCCCGACAGACACAGTATATTGCGTTGTCCTCTTCCTTGTGCCCCAGCCACAGATAATCCTGTGTCCAGCTACTCACAAACTTCCTCTCTCTTCCTTTCTCTTCATACCTCTTCTTTGATGCTTCTACACTTGCAGGGGTTGATGATTTGCATTTGACTGGCACTTTCCCTGGTATCTGGCCTGGTTTCAGAGGTTTTAGAAAAGACATTCTGTTCCATATATTCTTCAAAAGGTGTGTTAATCGATGCGATGTTCGTTATATAATGTTTTCCGCCACAACATCTCGCAAGAAGATGCTACAAACTAGAGGGTGACACGGGAGTAGATTTTCACTCCTGTCCCCTCCCACTCCCACAGAAAAATTCCTGTCCCATCCCAATCCTGGGCCAGAGTAAAAAATAAATAAATAAATAAAAATTCCTGTCCCCTCCCACTCCTGGTAAAATGACTCCCACTCCCATCCCGCTCCCATTCAGAATGACTCCCGCTCCTGTACCACTCCCATTTTTTTTTCCTTCTTTTAGTTTTTAGGCTTTAGTGTTCTGCAGTTTTATTGCAGAACACTAGAACAGAAGATGTAGCAACAGAAACAGTTCATCTGTGGTAATGCGAGGTCTATTAGAAAAGAAACCGACCTTTTTTTTTTTTAAATATATGGATTTGAATATCGTGCGATTACGTCAGACAAGCTTAAACCCTTGTGCACATGCGTGAGTTTTTTCACGCCTGTCGGTTGCATCATTCGCCTGTGGGCAGGCTTTGAGTGAGCACTGGTCCACCCTCCTCGTCGGAATTCCTTTGTCTGACTTCTTCCTGAGAGACTGGCGCTTTGCTTGATCAAAATTTTTTCAGAAACTGTGAGACACATCCAAGTGGACACCATTCGAGAAATTCAGACAGTTTTCGGTGAAAATTTTAACGGCTGATGAGAGATTATGGAGTGTTACTGTCGCTTTAAGGACTGCCCACGGAGCCGGACGGCGTGCTGCGCCCCGAGCCACCATCATCAGCCTGTTTCAAGCTGAAAACTTCCAAATTTAAGCCTCTGTTGACCCAGGACGTCGTGAGAGAACAGAGAAGTTTCAGAAGAGCTCGGGATCAGCAGTTTATCCGGACATTCCACTGTTAAAGGAGATTTTGTAATGAAAGATGTGCGGACGGATTCGCGCGTCGGCACCCACCCGCTCATGGCGCGGTGCCACAGCAAAACACCTCCGTGTTGATAACTATTCGTAAGATTCAGGCGGTTTTCGATGGCTTTCAGTCGAGTGAGTATCCGATAAATTGTTTAACAGCTGGGCATGATCAAACTTGTCCTGTAATGTTTCCAACGGAGGTGTTTTGCTGTGGCGCTGAGCGATGAGCGGCTGGGTGCCGACGCGCGAATCCGTCCGCACATCTTTCATTACAAAATCTCCTTTAACAGTGGAATGTCCGGATAAACTGCTGATCCCGAGCTCTTCTGAAATTTCTCTGTTCTCTCACAACGTCCTGGGTCAACAGAGGCTTAAATTTGGAAGTTTTCAGCTCGAAACAGGCTGACAACGGCGGCTCGGGGCGCGGTGCGCTGTCCGGCTCAGTGGGCAGTCCTTAAAACGACAGTAACACTCCATAATCTCTCATCAGCTGTAAAAATTTCACTGAAAATCGTCTGAATTTCTCAAATGGTGTACACTTGGATGTGCCTTACAGTTTCAGAAAAAATTTTGATCAAGCAAAGCGCCAGTCTCTCAGGAAGAAGTCAGACAAAGGAATTCTGACGAGGGGGGTGGTGAAAAACTAAATGTCCATGCAGAAAGAAGACATGTGAGGATAGCCACCAAGACACAACTTTGGAAGAATGTTTGGCTTCTGTTGGTGTGAGTGGAGAAACTGGGAATAGAACATTTTTATTTATCTTCATTTTACATACCGTTCCTACTTTTTTTAATTTGTGGTTGTTTCTGTTCCATTTCTGAAATTAAAGAACTGCTCTAAGTGTTAACATTTTATTGTTTTTTCAAACTTTGTAGTAGAACAAACACAAAAACCAAACTCTTATAAAGAAGGAAAAAAAATACACAAACGTGCAGGAAAAACTGAACAATGCAGACTGATTTGACTCGTGATTTTTGAAAATAATAAGCAGTAACTTACTTTGAAATAAATTAAACTGCAGCCTAATAATTTTGAAAAATAAAAATCATCAGCGTGTATTTTTATGCTGACTAGAGTTCATTTCCTCTTTTTTCTCCTCCTCAGTCACATTTTGTGCTTGAACATTAAACAACTACATTAAATCATCTAAAATAAATATCTTTGTAAAATAACAGCCTGTTAAAGTTCAGAGTTCTCAGCTGTTTTATGTGATTTCTGCTTCTGAACATCACTGCAGAGTTTCTCCACATCAGGGTTTGTTTAAATCACACGTGTGCATCATTTTTATTCTGTTCATCCATATATTCTCATTTTAAGGAATTTTGACCAATTTATTTCATCTTATAATTTCAGTATAATTGTCACCCGTCCCCATTGGGGGATGGACGTGTCGGTGACAGTCCTGTCCCGTCCCATCCGGGCATGTCCCATCGGGAGGAGGCCCCGGGGAAGACCCAGATCACGCTGGAGGGACTATGTCTCTCAGCTGGCTTGGGAACGCCTCGGGGTTCCCCCGCAGGAGTTGGGGAAGGTGTGCATGGATCAGGGGGTCTGGGTGGCTTTGCTTGAGCTGCTGCCCCCGCGACCCGACCTAGGATAAGCGGAAGAAAATGGATAGATGGATGAATGTCACCGACAGGTGCATACGGTGTGAACAGGACATACCGTCAGAACAGTCCAGAGAGAAATAAAGGCAGCGCCACAGTTTAGTCTGTGTTGTTTTTCACTCTGCGCTCAGCGCCCCCTGCCCTCCCCACCCCCTCCCTCCTCACAGCCAGCCAACTCACGCATGCACATCACATCACACACACACACACACACACACACACACGGTTGCAGCGATCGGACCCAGTCTTAATTTTAGACGGCATTAAGCAAAGGCGCCCGCTATTTTTTCGGCGTCTTTTTGGAAAATTGACTCAAATGACAGCAGGATGGCTCACTGTCTAAAACCTTGGTTCTCGCTCCCATCTGCTCATGTGAATTTTTAATCCCATACCGTCTCAATCACGTGATAAATAGCAAAGTTGACTCCGATCCCGTGGGAATCCCACAGGAATCCCGTGACCTGTGGGACTCCCAAAAAATGTCAGCCTCTACTGCGAACACACACTCCATACATTGGTCTCATGCACACACTGATATCATGTTTTCCAACTGTCCGCTGCGTGGAAAGTGGCGGGAAAAACTGAAGACGCTTTCTTGCGAGGTGCGAGACAAGACGTGATGTAAATAAGAAAACAAAAAGGCAGCGGTCAGGTATTTTGGTTCTGAGCGATGAAATAAAGAATGTGAACGTTTTAAACCAAAAAAGAAAAAAAAAATGCCACTTGTCCGGTCAGACAACGATTTAGAGCTATTGCTTGTCTGATCACATTTTACACTTGTCCCAAACAATCAGACAAGCGTTAATGTCTATGCCTGTATTGGTTGCCCAGTAACCATAAAGAATTAAAGTGAAAGTTCTTTTTGTCAAAGATTTCCAGCAATAATGATTAAAGCTGAACTCTGTAACAGATAAATAGATAGAGAATAAATTAAAGCATTAAATTAACCACTGCAACCACTGGTGACCTTGAAATGGAGGTCAAGGTCACCGGCCTTGGAATCCATGTGAAGTACTCCTCCAAGGCATGTACCCACCAAATATGAAGTTTCACCGAGCAATAAGTGCATAGCTACATTGTGGCGAAGGATTTGACAGCTGTGACCACTGGTGACCTTGAAAAGTAGGTCAAGGTCACTGGCCTTTGAACCCATGCGAAGTACTCCTCTACGGCATGTACCCACCAAATATGAAGTTTCTGCGAGCAATAGGTGCCGAGCTACATTGTGGTGAAGGATTTGACAGTTGTGACCACTGGTGACCTTGAAAAGCAAGTCAAGGTCACCGGCCTTCAAATCCATGTTAAGTACTCCTCCGAGGCATGTACCTACCAAATATGAAGTTTCTGCAAACAATAGGTGCCGAGCTACGTTGCAGCAAAGGATTTGAGAGTTGTGACCACTGGTGAACTTCAAAAGTAGGTCAAAGTCACTGGCCTTTGAACCCATGCAAAGTACTCCTCTAAGGCATGTACCCACCAAATATTAAGTTTCTGCGAGCAATAGGTGCTGAGCTACGTTGCAGTGAAGGATTTGATAGTTGTGACCACTGGTGACCTTGAAAAGTAGGTCAAGATCACTGGCCTTTGAACCCATGCGAAGTACTCCTCCAAGGCATGTACCCACCAATTATGAAGTTTCTGCGAGCAATAGGTGTCGAGTTACATTGCAGCGAAGGATTTGACAGTTGTGACCACTGGTGACCTTCAAAAGTAGGTCAAGGTCACTGGCCTTCGAACCCATGTGAAGTACTCCTCCAAGGCATGTACCCACCAATTATGAAGTTTCTGCGAGCAATAGGTGTCGAGCTACATTGCAGCGAAGGATTTGACAGACCACTGGTGACCTTCAAAAGTAGGTCAAGGTCACCGGCCTTCGAACCCATGTGAAGTACTCCTCCAAGGCATGTTCCCACCAAATATGAAGTTTCTGTGAGCAATAGGTGCGAAGCTACGTTGCAGCAAACGAACTGTGGCCGGACAGACAGACAGACAGACTAACTGACAATCCGGATGCTATATGCCCTGCCTTGCGGCGCCGCGCGGGACATATAAACAAAATTGGGCCCAAAATGGAACCCTGGTGTACACCACACATCAAACCGACAGCATCATAAATGATCTGATTTACAGTGACACTAAAGCTATGACCCGACAAATAAGAGGTGAATCACGCTAGAACAGTCCCTGACAATCCGAGCGAATTGCGTAGTCTTGTTTGTAGGATTTTATGATTGACAGTGTCAAATGCGGAGGAGAGATCTAATGAGACTAGAAGGGTGCATTTTCCACAGTCCGCAGACATCAACTTTATATACGTTTTGAAGAATTACGTCAAAACTACAAGGTCTATTAGATAATAAACCGACCCTTTTTTTTTAACTATATGGATTTGAATGACGTGCGATTACACCAATCATGCTTGAACCCTCGTGCGCATGCGTGAGTTTTTTCACGCGTGTCGGTGACGTCATTTCCCTGTGGGCAGGCCTTGAGTGAGATGTGGTCCCGCCCTCTCGACTGAATTCCTTTGTTTCACACGCTGCTCAAGACGGCGCGCGTTGCTTTATCAAAATTTTTTCTGGACCTGTGAGGGATATCCGAGTGGACACTATTCGAGAAATTAAGCTGGTTTTTGGTGAAAAGTTTAACGGCTGATGAGAGATTATGGGGTGTTTCTGTCGGTGTAAGGACTTCCCACGGAGCAGGACGTCGTGCAGCGCTTCCAGGCGCCGTCGTCGGCCTGTTTCGACCTGAAAACATCCTAATTTAAGGCTTAATTCACCCAGGACGTCGTGAGAGAACAGAGAAGATTCAGAAGAGGCCGGCATGAGGACTTTATGCGGACATTCCACTGTTTAAGGACATTTTTTAATGAAAGATGTGCGCGCAAATTCGCCGAGTCGTTTCCGTGACTACTCTGCCCGCACGTTCTTTCATTACAAAATGTCCGTTAACAATCGAATGTCCGAATAAACTCCTCATGCCGACTTCTTCTGAAAGTTCTCTGACGACTTCCTGGGTCAACAGAGCCTGAAATGTGGAAGTTTTCAACTTGAAACGGCGAGACGCTGCAGCCTCGAAGTGCAGATCGCCATCAGCCGCCGTGGGCCGTCCTTACGGCGACACTACCAGACCAAAAATCTCTCATCAGCCGTTAAACTTTTTACAGAAAACCAGCTGAATTTATCGAATGGTGTCCACTCAGTTGTGCCTTACAGTTTTGAAAAAATTTTGATCAAACAAAGCAGCAGTCGAGCCATTCCTAAACAATGAGAAAAAAAAAAAAAAAAAAAAAAAAAAAAAAAAAAAAAAAAAAAAAAAAAAAAATCGACGAGAGGGTGGGCAACTCCTCACTCAAAGACTGCCCACAGGCGAATGACGTAACCGACAGGCATGAAAAAAACTCTTGCATGCCCACGAGGGTTCAAGCATGCCTGATGTAATCACACGTGATTCAAATCCATATGGTTTTTGAAAAAAAATAATAAGGTCGGATACTTTTCTAATAGACCTCGTACTTCACGGATTCTCATCAAATTTGCACAACAGATACATATTAGGACATGGAAGACTCTCCAGAATATTGGAGGTGATCCAGAACCGAATCCAGGTTCTGGATCAAGATTCACTTTATATAGGCTTTGAAGGATTACGTCAACACGACTTCACGGATTCTCACCAAATTTTCACCACAAATAGATATTAGGCCATGGAAGACT
This sequence comes from Thalassophryne amazonica, assembly GCF_902500255.1. Classification (NCBI taxonomy): domain Eukaryota; kingdom Metazoa; phylum Chordata; class Actinopteri; order Batrachoidiformes; family Batrachoididae; genus Thalassophryne; species Thalassophryne amazonica. The sequence goes on along the minus strand of NC_047103.1, from coordinate 128,335,585 downwards.
CCAATAAACACTGGAGGTGACCCGGATCCGAATCTGGATTCTGGATGAAGATTTCACTTAATATACGCTTTGAAGGATTACGTCAAAACTACTTCACAGATTCTCACCAAATTTGCACAACAGATATACATTAGGACACGAAAGACTCCCACTGAAACTTTGGAAGTGATCCGGATCCGGATTCTGGATCACAATTTCACTTTGTATAGGATTTGAATGATTACTTCAAAACTACTTCACAAATTCTCACCATATTTGCACCACAGATTCTTGGTCACAATTTTTGAAATTTTGCCTCCAAATTTGGCATGCACACAGTGCACAACATGCACTTGCTTATAAGCCATTACCTGGGATAAGTGATTGACCTTGACCTTCAGAGTTTCGCTTGAGGTCAAATGTCACTTAAATGAGGCTAAACTTCAGATTACAGTAAAACATGTCGTGTAATACACCAAATTAAAGGGCTTGATGAGAGTTGCATGAGCCTGTGATGTAAACTGTGTGCTGCACAGTGAGTTAAAAGGTGAAAAATGCAATGATTACAGACAAAACAAAAAAACAAACATAGATACTGACAAACATATAGTGGATAAAAATTATTTGAACACATCTTTATTCATTCTTTCTCCCACCGAGCTGCTCGTCCAGTCAGAATCACACTGTTTCAAATAATCATATTTGTCAATTTCATGCTACATTTATATTATTCTGTTGATTCCTATCTGCCACTCTTTATATTCATGACCTAGTTTGTACAAAAGAGATTTGAGAAAGGTGGCAGACATTATAGGCCCCTCATTTTCATTATGTTTCTTAAACACACTTCTTTGCATACTACTGCGTATGTGTTTGTGTGTGTGCGCTATATTTATTTATTTATTAACTTGTTTAAATATATGTCTTAATGTTTTGTGTACAGCACATATATACTTTGGTCAATTTTGGCTGTAGTAAAGTTATAAATAAAGATGGTATGGGACTGTGGTTTCTTAAACACATACTGTGGATATTTTATGCAAAACTAAATTGGAGTATTTTCCATCACATCACATATTTCAGGCTGTGAATCAGGTCTATATGTTTGTAGAGCATATTTGGAAAGGGGATTTAAAGATACTTCAGAATAGGAAATATTACTATTGTAGATAGCTACAGATACATACAGAAAGAATACCAATATCGTTCACCATCAATCAAACTGCTTCATCTGGGACCAAAAGACATCCATGAAATGGATTTTGTAATTTGGGCATGTGCGCATTCAAGTATGTTTTTTTATTGTAATTGTTTATGTGTTTTCTTTTTCGTGATGGTAGAACTACAGAGCTTCTTAACAAGCCCCCGAATGTCACCCTGTGTGCAATATTTATCAATAAATGTTTGTGTAATGTTGTGAATGTCACACACTGTCAGCTGTCAGCTGCTGTGCACCTAGTATGTTTGTGTGTGCGCTACTCTACGCACACGCACAGACACACTCATTCAATTTCACAATGCAGCAAGCTGCGTGGGAGAACAGCGATCGAGCCACATCTTTCATTGTTTTTGCAAGTTGCCTCTAAAAGTGCTTTAATTTTTACACACAACGGTGGACATCATCAAACACACAACACTCCGCACTTATGGTACCGGCAAATAACACAACCAAACTACTTAAATAAATTTGCATATTTAAATAGTTATTGTAGGAGCTTGATGCATGTGCACTCAATTCCACATTGATTGGGATGTACAAACGCAATGTATTTGGACCCATGCGTACGCACACTTTGATACATCTTGACATTTTTGTGCTTATGCCAGTTTCTGGGTTTTGGTGTAAGCCATGTTTCAGTAGGAAATCCATGCAGGTCTTTGTACAGGAGGCCCCTGAATGTGAGCGTTTCAAACAAGACAAAAAATAAACAAACAAATAATCACTTGCATACATTAATAATACCGCCACTAACCATATAATAACAGTAATAACAAGAGCAATCCAAGATTTCTGATGTCTGCCAAGGGTTGACGAGGACACAAAGTAAAAGATATGTGATTCACATCGGGACCTGGATTTTACCTGGATCCGGATTCCACAACACAATGCAATAATTGCATACTGATCCAGAATGGTCCGACTGATCAAGAGGTTGCAATGTGATATTCACAAGCTAAAACAAAACAGTGCCTTCCTGATCTTGGTTTTACATTGTGATGTCATATCTGTGAAGTAGTTTTGATGTAATCCTTAAAAGTCTACAAAGTGAAATCCTGATCCCGAATCCGAATCCAGATCACCTCCAAAATACTAGTATATTGGAGCTTTCCAAGGCCGAACACCAATGTGTTGTGAAAATTTGGTGAAAATCTGTTAAGTAATTTTGACGTAATGCACAATATCCGACAAAGTGAAGTGTACAAATTGAAATCCTGATCCAGAATCTAGATCGCCTCTAAAACGCACTGGAGTCTTCCATCTACCTGTGCTGCAAATTTGTTGAGAATCAGTGAAGCAGGTTTTTTTTTTTTACAAAATCCTTCAAAACCTATATAAAGTGAAATCTTGATCCAGAGTCCCGATTCAGTGTCACAGTCTGAACGGTCCCCCATTCTGATTGGTCCCCTTGCCTTCATTGTGCATGCATCATTTCGAAGTTAGCAGCGATTCGCCAATAAACGCCTCATTTTTGATTAAAATTGTACTCCAATCATCATCTATCTCAGCAACAGATCTCTGAAGCTTTTGTACAACAATCTTTTCCACATAAATTCAGCATTATTCCATAATAAAAGAATGGGAAACCGATCAGAGTGCAACACCAGCGCATCTGACACTGACACTCTGAGTGTGACACTACACCTGACGTGCCCAACCAGTCAACCTGCAATCGAACAGTCAATCGCGGGCTGAGTTCCAGTTGATCGCACGAAAAAAAAAGTCTGTCCCTGGACTCCAGAGGATGTAGTGCTGCTATTCACCTTATTCAGCCCCGCCCACTTTTACAACAGAGGCATTTCCGTTTTGTTTTAAGACTTCCGGTTAGCACTGTTTTCAGTATAGACAATGGAAGATATTCCATGGGTAGAAACAAAAACCTTTTTGAAAAGCTCAAAGGGATCGACTGTGTCTCACCCACGGGTCATAACAGAGTGGGAAGATGACATGAAAAAGTGACCCTCGATTATTTTTAACTACTTTGTGTTGTCACTCGGCGCAGACGGTTTGGCTATGAGGAACTACGAGCTTCGCAACGCACAGCGCCGCTGAAGCTCACATAAAAGCACAATCAAGTTAAAATACTACCCAACAAGTAGTAAAACCGTAATGCCAAGATTACGTAACATTAATATACGTATGGTGTTAGCAGCCGGTTTGCTCTGTGTCAGCCTGATCCCATCAGATCTCAGAAGCTAAGCAGTGCGGGACCTGGTTAGTACTTGGATGGGAGACCTCTTTGGAACACCAGCGGCTGTGTGTGTTCCTCCAAGTAAAACTGGAGTTGCGTCAGCAGGGCTGTGAAATTAAAATTGTAAAATCCGAGGATAATTCGCAGGGGGTCTGGGGGGAGCAGCTCCCCAGGAGCCGGGGGTCTAGAGCCTTGTGGGGCCCCAGAAACCAAATTAAATTTTCATCTACTGATACATTTTCAACATCTCCTGGAAGAACAAATCTCAAAATTACTGCATATTTAAATGATCCTAGATTCAACCTTTCATTTGAACCTTCAATGATCATGTTGAAATAACAGAATACGACGTGGAAGTAGGACCTGGAATGATTTTCCTTTTAATTGTAAACCAAATTATGCATTAACTCAGAACAATTAAACTACATGAAATTCATGAAGACTAAAAAGACTGTTAAACCATGTCAAAAACCACAGCTAAAGATTGTAGAATATTTTAAAAATATCAATAACATACCTTATAGTAAAAAAGCCACACATTCTTGTGTAAATTCCTGTAAATCCACTCAAAGCCACTGATGTGTAAATTCATGTAGCCTAAATTCATTCAAAGCCACAATGTCTTTTTTTTCAATGAAAGAAAGACTAATGAAAGAAAAAAAGGCACATAATCTTTTCTGAAATCCTGTTTGAACAGCACAATGTTTATTTTCCAGAGAGACAGAAAAAATTCTTACCAGTTCACTTTTCCCGTTTATCTTTCAGGTGTGTTCATGAAGCCAGCAACAATTCCACGGATTCTTGTCCTTATCACACTTTTTCAAACTGTCTTTCTTGCCATCTTCGCTCTGTCTGATGTCGCTCCGTGACACAGACATGCTGCAAAATTCTTCTTTTAAAAACTTGAAAGTTCTAAAAGTGTGCGATGTCCACATGCTACGTTTAGCTAAGCTTCACACAGGAGCCACACAGTGTCACCGCAGCAACCAACCAGTCCCGCTTTACGACAAGTGTCGTAACAGCCAGGCTTTGAGTGGCATTTATTCTCCTCGAAACTCCGCGGATCCGAGGAAACTGATATGTATCTGTAACACACAGATCAGTGTCTGCAGACTTATAAAACTTGCACAATGTTGTAAAAAAAGAACGCTTTGCGATAAGCATTTTAAAAACTCAGTAATGATCACGATTAAAGAATACAACATTCACACACCCCCACCCCGACCATGATGAAATCTGCGGAATCCCGCGGAGTTTTCACAGCCCTGTGTCAGGAAGGGCATCTGGCGTAAAACCTGTGCCAAATACCAATGCGGATCTGGCTGTATCCGCTGTGGTGACCGCAAATGAACTGGGAGCAGCCGAATGGACAACAACAATATACGTATGGTGTTATTTCATGCAGTGTTTGGTTGTATCAAACACCATAAAATGAGTAAATAAGATAGCAGCTAATGCTACAAACACAGCTTACCCATTTATCTCACTAGTATCCACCGTGGCTTCTTCAACGGAGCATTATAGTCCAATCATTTCTCTAGGGAAAGATCCAGTGGTGTGGGTTTTTTCCTCCATAAAATAAAAAGAACAGACAACGGGACGTTTGGGTGGATTTTTCAAAATCAGCGCCTTTATCCAGCACCGGAGATTGTCTTTCAATGGAGGAGGGAACAAGTTAAATGCTGGACCACAGCACTGAGATCTCTCCTTTCCATGTTCAAAACATCGTTCTGAAAACAATAGTTTCCTCTTTTTCCAGTTATTGTGGCACCCACAAACTGAACAATTCATGCTGCTCATGTTCGGGCACTTGTAGCGTACTGTGTTCCCTCGTAAGCCACCCACCCTGACTTCCTAAGGTGAATAACAGACTGATGCAGCAGGTGGCAGCAATGCACCAAGGATGCCGGCTGCCGTTAAACGCCAGAGTAGATGAACAGCTCTTCTTCTATGTGGATAAGGAAAATTGTAATTTTCATCTTGTATTCGTTTTTCATTTATTTATTTTTCATATTCGAATGCCAAATCCATCTGTCTTATCTGCAATGTAAATGTGGCTTTACTGAAGAAAGGGAATTTGGAGCGGCATTTCAGATGATTCACGAGAAATACAATGCTAACTTCTAATGCTAACCCAGCTAAATCCCCTCTGCTCGCTCAAAAAGTCCAGGAATTGAAAAGTCGGCAATCAGCACAATGATTCATGATCCATAAATATGAAGAGTGATGAATGTGGCGAACACGACTGCAGTGTGCTGTTCGGGCCAGGAGCCTGAAGAAGCATTTATTCTGTTTGCAGTTGGAGGAGCCACACATCTGCTGCACATAGACGTTAGGTAGCTGCTGAATCACTATATTACGTTACTAAGACATATATATTTATTTATAACACAAAACTGTCAAAAGGGGTAATAAATATAAGTGTAAAGATGGTTGAATATATCATAAGAGCAGTAAACTGATCAGTCTGCGTGAACACCGCGCAGATCGCTGCTGCGTTCATGTACCGTCGGAAATTACAGCTTGGTTGCTTGGATTTTTTTTAATGTGGGTGGGGGGTCTGCTTCACTGGGCTCAGGCACCTTATATAGGCCAGAATTAATCTTTTGTGTGGATATACTGATTTTTTTTAACCAAAAAATAAAACAAAAACCACGCACCTGCCACAAGCAACTGCTGAGTTTGAAACAACAAAAAATCCTGTAATTTCTGACCGTACCTGAACACAGCAGCGTTCTGCACTACGTTCACATGGACTGATCAATTTACTGCTCAGATATATTCAGTCATCTTTACACTTATCTCTGTTACCCCTTTTAACAGTTTTGTTATAAATAATATATATGGCTTAGTAACGCAATACAATTGATACAGCAGCCACCACGGCACACAAGCGGGTTTTTTTCAGGCCTCCTGCACACTCCTGCAATCTTTTCGGCTCCTGCGCGTCCTGCACCTTTCAGTCCAATCCTTTATGGAACGGTCTACTGCCTGAAATTAAACAATTTCTGAAACACTCAAATCATGCTGAATATGCACAGCTTTTGGATTTGAAAGCAAGTTTAAAAGCATATTACATGTGCTATCAAGCAGGTTGCAACAGTGTGACCTGCAGAACTTCGACACAGAACTTAAGCACCAGGACAAAGACCGTGGATCCTAAGAGTGCATGTGATGATCACATGCAGAGCATCTTGTCAGAATTTGACAAGCGCTTCACTGACTTTGCATCCAAAGAGCCTGTTGTCAGTTTTCTCTGTTTTCCATTTGGGGAAAATAATGATGCATTATTATTGTTAAAACCTGCCAGAAAATTGCAGGGGTGGTGGCCAAGTGGTTAATGCGCTTGGTTTCAGTGCAGAAGGTTCCGGGTTCAAATCCCACCCCTGCCACATTTCTCCATGTAATGTGGAGTTGCGTCAGGAAGGGCATCCAGCGTAAAACCTGTGCCAATTCAACATGCAGATCCACCTTGGATTTGCTGTGGCGACCCCGAGTGCAAACAAGGGTGCACAATATATTGCGGCTACGCATATGGCTCGATAGATCTCGATACACTGTCAACTTTAAAAATAGATCTCGGTTCAAAAAAGGTCGGGCACTCCTGCTCTACACCCAAAGCGATCAAATGGAATAATGTTATTATTAACCATCAGATGATAAAATAAAACCACTTTAATCATTCTAAAAGTCAGTTTTAAGCAGAAATGAGGCGATAATCTGTTAATCGCTGCTAACACTCCGACATGACGCATGCGCAATGAAGGCAGGGGGACCGATCACACTGCAACACCGAGTTCGCACATGCGCAGACTAGTGTGGAGGATCACTCAGACAAGGGGAGTGCCGAGACCCTGACACCAGAAACCCCAACCAAAATTCAATGGAGTCTTCCATGGCCTAGTATCTATCTGTGGTGAAAATTTCATCAAAATCCATGCAGTAGTTTTGATGTAATCCTGCTAACAGACAGACAAACAAATAAATAAGACACCAATGATTTTATTATGTCCTTGGCGGACGTAACAATAAGGAGATATGTCATGCTCGCACAGCTCAGAAAGATCGCTTCTGATCTGATCAAACTGAAATCAGAATGATAGCCATTATGAGAAAGTGGTCCGGTGTCACAGACTGAACGGGCCTCCCCCTAAAAATCGGTCTACCTGCTTTCACTGCGCATGCATCATTTGGGACCACAGCAGCTCATCTGAGATGGACTCTCTTAACCCAAAGCGATCAAATAGATTAATGGGGTTATTAACAGATGACAAGGTAAAACCTCTTAAATCGTTCTAAAGTCAGTTTTAAGCAGAACTGAGGCTGTTTTAAACAGAAATGAGGTGATAATCTGTGATGCTTTCAAGTGACGGAGGCGCAGTAAACGCAACAGCTAGCACCTGGTGTAGCTGTGGTGCTCTCATCGTTTCCTCCATCTTTTATGATGAAATAATGCTGACTTTATGTGAAATGATTGTTGTACAAAGCTTCAGATATCTGATGCTGAGATAGATGACGACTGGAGTGCAGTTTGACGCAGAAATGAGGTAATAATTGGGGAACCGCGACTAATACATGCACAGTGAAGGAAGGGCGGACCGATTTTTAGAGGGGACCATTCGGTCGGCGACACTGGAGCTGATAAAACAACAATAAATAATGAAAACAAGAACATCAACAAATAAATAATAATAACAACACTAAAATGTAGTTTACTGTATTCACTCCACATTAAAAAATGAGGTCTGTGTGAGATTGATTCACTTCACTCAAATCAGATGGTCACATTAATACAGCCTACAAATAAACAAATGTTTAGCGTTAAGATTTTCATATTTTCTCTTTTTCGGGAAAAACATGATCGCTACTGTTAATCCAATTTAAGTTATGTAAAACAACAATGCACATTGTCTTGCTTCAGCCTAAAATGAAGCCAAACATTACAAACGCGCTGTTTATACGTCTTAAAAACAGTAAGTGATGTAAAGGATAACATCAGCTCTGCTAGCCAACTAGCTGCGTCTGAGCCGAGTTACAGAGCTGAATAAACAGTTACTCAGGACTGGGAGGTTTATTATATTATAAAGTTGGTATTTCTACCTTTCGCTCATTTCTTCTCCTGTCAAACTCCTCGAAGGTGATTTGTCCTTCCAGGTAGTCGATGAGCTCTGCGCCGAAAGCCGACATGTCTCACAAGAAGAGTCCGCTTCAAAAACAAACAGCGACATGAGCTACAATCACGTGTTCAACGAAAACTTCCGGGTTTGACCTGCGTTCACTACCACCCCACACTCACGAGCGCCACTAGCTTAGTTTCTGACAAGCTAAAAGTGGACACTCTCGTTATGGCCGAATAACTTTCCACAGTTTCTGGGGATTCTGTGTTAGTACGCGCCCGCGGCCGATGTGCTTGATAAATTCTTGCGCAAAAGTAGTTCCCAGATAACTGTGATATATTTCTGAGCACTCTGACCAGGCTGTACCTGGCAAGCTCCAGGTCAGTTTATGTAACATTTTTAATTCTGGAATAACTTTGTGATGACGGATGTTGCTAAGAACGCAAGTGATTTTTTTTCCCAATCTCTGATTGGAGTATTATTAATATCTGTTACAGCACTTTATTTAGTCCATTCATGTTTACTGTCGACTGTTGATTAATAGGAAAAGCTGCAGCACTGACTTAAATGACATTTTCAAGAAATGTACATCTGAAATGTTATGTGATATAAAAACGTGCACCAGACTCTTTCTGTGATTCTTAACTTCTTCTGTTTATGTTTTCCCCACCAGATTCGTCTGATGAAAAGACATCCAGCCTCTGGCCAAATATATTATTTTTGTGAAGCCAAAGTCAATCATTAGTTGTACAAATGTCTTTATTTTTTTATTTGTAGAAATAAAATGAACAAACCTTGACTCTGAACTTGATGTCATGTTTCCTAAACTGGATTTGGATAAAAGACATGTTGACAATCTGAGACCAGTAACTCTATTGAATGCGGAGCCAGTGTAAAACTTCCAAATCCCAATGTGGGTCTTCACTGTGGCGACCCTGAACAAAACAGGGCAGCAGAAAGACAAACAATATGACCAACTGGTTGAAAGAACACTGAGGGCAAATAATGAGTGAAACCTTTCAGTTGTTCCAAACCCAGCAGGCCTTTTTTCAGTCTGCAGTGAGTGAACAGATGAACGCACTGACCACTGTTTGATCGCCAGCTCACTGCAGCCACATGAAATCTTCCCCCGGTGACCATCTCAGCTCCTGAGACCTCTTCAGTTCCCATCTTCAGGGTGGCCAAAGGTGAGGGAACCTCACCAGTTCCTTCTTCTAAGGTGGCTGCACCTGTTTCTGCAGTTTCTGTAACCGAAATCAACCAAAGAACATTTGCTATTTCTCTTCTTCTGTCTCTGAGGTGGCATTTGATGAAAATGTACATCTGTAATGTTCTGTAATTTAAAAACCTGGACAAAACTTGACTTTGAGTAGTTCTCAACTTTGCAATTCCTAAAATTTAAAACCGCATGGTTTTAATTTTTACAGCAAATCACAGGATGAACACAAGCGGCAAGTTTAAAGTCATAAAATTGCAAGAAGAAAGACAGATGAGCTGATTTTGTGAAGTAATTCTGTACATTTCTTAGAAAAACTAATTTGGAAGGGGGGGAAAATGACATGAGGTGTAACTGGAAAATTAAAGAAATTGTCAAGTTTGCCACAAAAAACAAAAACCTGAAAACAAGGTTTTCAACAGTAGTTTGTTATTTCCATCAAGAGATGTCGCTGTGGAGACCTCTGTGATGACGTCACTTGTGTCAAAGACAAAAGCCCACACTCTCACGAGCGGCACTCTGAGCAGGGTGTGGTTCACTTCGGATAAAATTATACATTTCTGCCTCCTAGCGGCAAGAGTTGAGAAAGCAGGACCCAAAGGTTCCTGCTTTGATTTAATGATTGTCTTCATTTAATCTGTATCACAGAAAATATTACCACAATTGGTGACAGATAAACTCTGAAAACATTCTAGAACAAGTCTGTGTGTTAATGAATAAGGCATACGTTTACCATGGCAACAGTTCCAGTCAAGCTTATTTAAAAAATATAGTGTGAAGAATTTAGTGACATCTAGTGGTGTGGGTGTGGATTTTATGATTCTGTCACAATTTTGTTTCCTTCTACGTTTTTGCTTATTTGGCAATGAGGAGTCATACTCCTGCCTTCTTTTGTGACAAGAAATAGGTGTGACCCTCCAGTTTACAAAAAAGAGGGTTTTCATACTTGTTAGCCAGCACTCGTTAAAAAAGCTGACAGTGTATCAGGGAGCAACCGCTGATTCCTCTTCTTTCTTCTTCAGTCTTCCAGCCGTGCTACAAAATGCATACGGTGGTGTAGGTGTGTTCATTTTGTGCTCCTGATCAGCATGGTGGTGCCACATGTCGGCCTCCATGAGGGAGTGAGTTCTCATGTGGATATGAAGGACTTATTATAAGCTCAACACATCCATTCATTGTTTCATGTAATAATAACACATACAAGTGTGTTATGTGGGCCGCTGAAGAGGAGGTACTGCTGGCCCACCACCACCAGAGGGCGCCCTGCTTGGAGTGCGGGCTCCAAGCACGAGAGGGCGCCAGACCCAGAAGAAGTGACAGCTGTCACTCATCGCACCAGCTGTCACTCATCGCACCAGCTGTCACTCATCTACACCACTACATAAGCCGGACTGCAACTCCACCTCCCCGCCGAGAAATCGACTACCAAGAGGTAATTTTCTCTGCTGACTCATACGTTGAGTAATAATCTGAACTTCTGTTGCAGCCGTTTTCCTGGTGCTTTCCTTATCTGTGGGATTGGCGTTTGGTGTGACAGCGACGGCTTCGCCTCACACCCCAAACCATATAAGTGGATTAAACAGGAGCTGCACGAGTGTGTGATTGGAGGTGGAGGTGCTCCCTCCTAACTGTGTGCAGACTGTGGATTACTGAGTGTGCGGACTCACACTCACTCATCTTGTCTTTGCTTTCTGCCAGCAGTACCAGGGTCGACAGCCGAAGACAGAGGCCACCTGGGGACTCGGGACTTGGCGGCTCCGGTGTTCTTTAGACCGTTGGTGGTGGAAGCCGTGTGGGACGCGGCTTCTCTCTCGTCGGGGGTCTTCTATCTTCGAGCCTGCCCACACGTCACCTGGTGTTAATTGACTGTACAATTTTTGTGTGTTTAGTTGTGTGTTGTCACAACATTAAATTGTTACTTTTTGGCTTATTCATTGTCCGTTCTTTAGCGCCCCCTGTTGTGGGTCCGTGCTATGACACCTTCCCAACAGGATTTCTCGGCCAATCGTCATGGATTCCGAGGGGCGTCAACCCGAGCTTGAACGGCCAATGGAAGAGCCAGGAGCGCAGGCGTCAGCGGGAGGCATGTTGAGTGAGCTGCAGCAAATCTTAACCGCCTTCACGGCTTGGCTGAATTTAGTGGCCGAGCAGAATGTTCTCCTTAACCGGAGGGTGGAGGCTCTCACTGCCAGGGTGGAAGCGCGCGATCAGGGCGCTGCTGCAGCCACTCCTCTTGCTGGTCCTGGGCCTGTAACAGACGTTCCACTGGTCGTTCAACGACCCCCCCCACCGTCCCCTGAAGCATACATAAGCGCTACGGAACCGTACGGAGGCTGTGTTGAGACGTGCGCAGACTTCCTCATGCAGTGTTCGCTCGTCTTTTCACAGCGTCCTATCATGTACGAGTCAGACGCCAGCCGGGTGGCTTATGTTATTAGTCTGCTTCGAGGAGAGGCACGCGCCTGGGCTACGGCGCTTTGGGAGCAGAATTCACGGCTCCTGACGTCTTATGCTGAGTTTATACGGGAGTTCAAACAAGTTTTTGACCATCCCAACAGAGGCGAGACCGCTTCGAGCGTGCTGCTGTCAATGAGACAGGGGCATCGCAGCGCAGCCGAGTATGCAGTCGACTTCCGCATCGCGGCAGCGAGGTCCGGCTGGAATAACGTTGTGCTCCGCGCCGCCTTCGTAAATGGACTGTCTCCGGTCCTGAAGGAGCACCTGCTGGCTAAGGAGGAACCGCGGGATTTTGACGGGCTTGTCGATTTGGTTATACGCTTAGACAACCGTTTGAATGAGCATCGTCAGGAGCAGGCCGGGGGGCGTGACTGGGCACGAGCCGTCCCTCCCCCTTCCGGTTCCGAAAGGGTGACGTCGTCCCCACGCTTCACTGCCAGAGAGCTCCGTGTGGCTACAGCTCCCCCTGCTGAGGAGGCTATGGACACGAGCAGGGCCAAAGTAAAAACAAACGTCAGACAAAGGAGGCTGGCACGCGGGGAGTGTTTTGTCTGCGGTTCTTGTGAGCATATGCAGAAGGACTGCCCCAAAACGGTCAAACTACAACGCCCGTCCTTAGAAACTGGGCTAAGGGTGGGCCATAACACGCACGCGGGGAAACCCCGCAAATCTGCACGAATCCCAGTAACGATCCTTTGTGGGTATTTAACCCTTCACACCCCAGCACTGGTAGACACGGGGTCGGAAGGGAATCTGCTGGATAGCAAATGGGCAAAGGAAGTAGGGCTCCCCCTGGTGGCTCTGCCGGCACCATTGCAGGTGCGAGCACTAGATGGCACCCTGCTTCCATTAATCACACATCAGACACAGCCAGTGACCTTGGTTGTGTCTGGAAATCACAGGGAGGAGATCGTGTTCCATGTAACACCTTCTACCTCCCGAGTGATTTGGGGATTTCCATGGATGGTGAAGCACAATCCCCGGATAGATTGGCCGTCCGGGGTTGTGACGCAGTGGAGCGAAACCTGCCACCGGCAGTGTTTAGGATCCTCGGTTCCTCCCGGCACGACGGCTAATGAGGAGGTTAAAGTCCCCCCCAATCTATCGGCGGTGCCAAAGGAGTACCACGATCTTGCTGACGTTTTCAGCAAAGATCTGGCGCTCACTCTTCCTCCGCACTGACCGTACGATTGTGCCATCGATTTGGTCCCGGGCGCTGAGTACCCGTCCAGTAGGTTGTACAACCTCTCACGTCCGGAACACGAATCAATGGAGACCTACATCCGGGACTCTTTAGCTGCCGGGCTGATCCGGAACTCCACCTCCCCGATGGGTGCTGGTTTCTTTTTTGTGGGCAAAAAGGACGGCGGACTCCGTCCATGCATTGATTACAGAGGGCTGAACGAGATCACGGTTGGCAACCGATACCCGTTACCTCTGTTGGATTCAGTGTTCACGCCCCTGCATGGAGCCCACATTTTCACTAAATTGGATCTTAGAAACGCGTACCACCTGGTTCGGATCCGGAAGGGAGACGAATGGAAGACGGCATTTAACACCCCGTTAGGTCACTTTGAGTACCTGGTCATGCCGTTCGGCCTCACTAACGCCCCCGCGACGTTCCAAGCTTTGGTAAATGACGTCTTGCGGGACTTCCTGCATCGGTTCGTCTTCATATATCTGGACGATATACTTATCTTTTCCCCGGACCCTGAGACCCATGTCCAGCATGTACGTCAGGTCCTACAGCGGTTGTTGGAGAACCGGCTGTTTGTGAAGGGCGAGAAGTACGAGTTCCACCGCACTTCTTTGTCCTTCTTGGGGTTCATCATCTCCTCCAACTCCGTCGCCCCTGATCCGGCCAAGGTTGCAGCGGTGAGAGATTGGCCCCAACCAACAAGCCACAGGAAACTACAGCAGTTCCTCGGCTTTGCAAATTTCTACAGGAGGTTCATTAAAGGCTACAGTCAGGTAGTTAGCCCCCTGACTGCCCTGACCTCCACCAAGGTCCCCTTCACCTGGTCGGATCGGTGCAAAGCCGCGTTCAAGGAGTTGAAACGCCGGTTCTCGACTGCACCAGTTCTGGTGCAGCCTGATCCTGATCGCCAGTACATAGTGGAAGTGGACACCTCTGACTCAGGGATAGGAGCCGTGCTGTCCCAGAGCGTGGAGGCTGATAAGGTTCTCCATCCTTGTGCCTATTTTTCCCGCAGGTTGACCCCAGCTGAACGGAACTATGACGTCGGCAATCGGGAGCTCCTCGCGGTGAAGGAGGCTCTTGAGTGGAGACACCTGCTGGAGGGGGCGTCGTTGCCTTTCACGGTTTTCACAGACCATCGGAACCTGGAGTACATCCGGACCGCCAAGCGGCTGAACCCCAGGCAAGCCCGCTGGTCTCTGTTCTTCGGGCGCTTTGACTTCCGGATCACGTACCGCCCCGGGACCAAGAACCAAAAATCGGATGCGTTGTCCCGGGTGCACGAAGAGGAAGCCAAGGCGGGGCTGTCGAACCCCACCGAGACCATCATCCCCGAGTCCACTGTCATGGCCTCCCTTACCTGGGACGTGGAGAAGACCGTCTGGGAGGCCCTGGCAAGGAGCCCGGACCCGGGGACCGGCCCCAAGAACAGACTGTACGTCCCACCAGAGGCCAGAGCTGCCGTATTGGACTTCTGTCACGGATCCAAGCTCTCCTGTCATCCGGGAGTGCGTAGGACCGTGGCAGTGGTCCAGCAGCGTTTCTGGTGGGCGTCCCTGGAAACCGACGTTCGGGACTACGTCCAGGCCTGTACCATCTGCGCCAGGGGCAAGGCAGACCATCGGAGGACCTCGGGACTCCTCCAACCCCTGCCGGTGCCTCACCGCCCCTGGTCTCACATCGGCCTGGACTTCATCACGGGCCTCCCGCCGTCCCAGGGCAACACCATCATTCTCACGATAGTGGACCGGTTCTCCAAGGCAGCCCACTTCGTGGCCCTCCCGAAGCTCCCGACGGCCCAGGAGACGGCAGACCTCCTGGTCCACCACGTCATGCGGCTGCATGGGATACCATCGGACATCGTATCAGATCGTGGTCCCCAGTTCTCTTCGCATGTTTGGAGGAGCTTCTGTAAGGAGCTGGGGGCCACCGTGAGCCTCTCGTCCGGGTACCACCCCCAGACAAACGGCCAGGCAGAGCGGGCTAACCATGAGTTGGAGCAGGCCCTTCGCTGCATCACCTCCTGGCGCCCAGCGGACTGGAGTCACCATCTGGCCTGGATCGAGTATGCCCATAACAGCCAAGTCTCATTTGCTACCGGCCTCTCCCCTTTTGAGGCATGTTTGGGGTACCAGCCCCCATTGTTCCCGCTGGTGGAGGGAGAGGTCGGTGTGCCCTCAGTCCAGGCCCACCTCAGGAGGTGCCGCCGGGTGTGGCGGACCGCCCGCTCTGCCCTGTTGAAGGCCCGGGCGAGGGCCAAGACCCATGCGGACCGCCGGCATTCCCCGGCCCCCACATACCAGCCCGGGCAGGAGGTGTAGCTTTCAACAAAGGACATCCCTCTCTGTGTGGACTCCCCTAAGTTGAAAGACAGATACATTGGACCATTTAAAATCCTCAAAATCATCAACCCGGTGGATCCGCAGTGAAGCTGGGAGTTGGAGCTTCACTGCGGATCCACCCTGTATTCCACGTGTCCCGCATCAAGCCACACCACACCTCGCCCCTCTGTGCACCTGGACCTACGCCGCCTCCTGCCCGGCTCATCGACGGGGAGCCTGCTTGGACCGTCCGCAGGCACCTGGACGTCCGTCGTAAGGGCCGGGGGTTCCAATATCTGGTGGACTGGGAGGGGTATGGACCTGAAGAATGCTCCTGGGTGAAGAGGAGCTTCATCCTGGACCCGGCCCTCCTGGCCGATTTCTACAAAAGACACCCGGACAAGCCAGGTCGGGCACCAGGAGGCGCCCGTTGAGGGGGGGGTTCTGTTATGTGGGCCGCTGAAGAGGAGGTACTGCTGGCCCACCACCACCAGAGGGCGCCCTGCTTGGAGTGCGGGCTCCAAGCACAAGAGGGCGCCAGACCCAGAAGAAGTGACAGCTGTCACTCATCGCACCAGCTGTCACTCATCTACACCACTACATAAGCCGGACTGCAACTCCACCTCCCCGCCGAGAAATCGACTACCAAGAGGTAATTTTCTCTGCTGACTCATACGTTGAGTAATAATCTGAACTTCTGTTGCAGCCGTTTTCCTGGTGCTTTCCTTATCTGTGGGATTGGTGTTTGGTGTGACAGCGACGGCTTCACCTCACACCCCAAACCAGATAAGTGGATTAAACAGGAGCTGCACGAGTGTGTAATTGGAGGTGGAGGTGCTCCCTCCTAACTGTGTGCAGACTGTGGATTACTGAGTGTGCGGACTCACACTCACTCATCTTGTCTTTGCTTTCTGCCAGCAGTACCAGGGTTGACAGCCGAAGACAGAGGCCACCTGGGGACTCGGGACTTGGCGGCTCCGGTGTTCTTCAGACCGTTGGTGGTGGAAGCCGTGTGGGACGCGACTTCTCTCTCGTCGGGGGTCTTCTATCTTCGAGCCTGCCCACACGTCACCTGGTGTTAATTGACTGTACAATTTTTGTGTGTTTAGTTGTGTGTTGTCACAACATTAAATTGTTACTTTTTGGCTTATTCATTGTCCGTTCTTTAGCGCCCCCTGTTGTGGGTCTGTGCTACGACACCTTCCCAACACAGGTGGCTATGAATTCTATATTCTATTTCCACGTATAAATCCTATAAACTCTTAAATCCTACACATTGCAGCTTTAAAGAATAGTATTATTAATTAAATCTTTTTTTTCTTTCACTTTTACATTTAAACTAGCATGTTGCCCGTGGGGATCCACGGGCTCCAGATTAGGTAGTGTTTATAAAATAGGTAGCTGACATTTTTGTGGTAAGGGTGGTAATAAATTAAGCAAAGCTTGTATAATGAGTTGGAATGGCACGTGAGTCCACAACCTTTGAACCTTAGACCTCAACAATTTTTGGAAGAAGAGCTCAACCCTTTTATTTCCTATTAATTATGTTCACTTACCGTCTTAATGTATTTATAAATTGTTTAGGTTATTGTTATCATATACACTAATATGTATATGTCGCGGACATGAACGAGCGAAGCTCTTCAGCATCTCACCATGTCATTTAGGTCCTTCAGACTTTTTTTTGAGTAAATGCTTCAGGGGAGCATTAGCATGGTTAAAACAGTTCAGCTTCTGGAGCTCCACCCCACAAACCCCCCTAATTACAGCCCTCTTAACCCCCTGCTACTTGAAGCATTTTTTAAAATGTAGATGTAAATTAATATTCAAACTTTTCAGCTAGTTAACAGTAGGGCTGTACATTATGGCCAATTTATCATATCTCAATATTGTCCTATCAATATGATATATGATATGACTATGATTTCAAACAAAGTGTAGCAACAGTGAAAATTAAACATTCTTAAACAAAACAGTAATAATAAAACACTTATTTTGCACTCATCATAAGGTTAGGATACTGTGTCCTCCAAAAGTATTGGAACACTTGATATTTCACACATTATAATTTGTTTATGCCATTTCAAATACAAGAAATACAAGAAATACAAAAAATATAAAGAATAAAAATTTCTAAAATTATCTTCCTCAAACTCAAACTGAAAACAAATCTCTTAAACTTGGTTATACCTGTAAATAATAATCAGTTTTTTCCAGTTTTCTTCAGACAAGTCAGGGGTGGAAACATGAACATTTGCAAGTCACTGAATATGTCTTGGTCTTTATTTACATCAATTATGAAGAAATACAAAAGTTTCTTTCACCAAAAAAACATCAAATCTAGGCTTTCATCTCAGATGTACTTTCTGGCAAATTATAGCTGAATGTTCAGGTCTTCTCTTCATCAGGAACCTGGATTTTATATTTTTAATCAATTTATACCAACTTGTAGACATTTGCTTTCAGTTAGAGTTTAAGGTAGATAACTTTAGATTTATTTATTTATTTGTATTCGAAATGGCATAAACAAATAAAATGTGTGAAATGCCAAGTGTTCCAATACTTGTGAGTATAGTTGAGAAACACTTCATGGTATGTGTATTTTTAAGTGAAATGCATCATCCTGGTGTCACTCAGTGAGCAAAATGAAGAGGTCATTTAAGTCCTTCAGACAGCAAAATAAAGAGGTTATTTAATCAACAGCTGCCTGCTCGTTTAAAAATCACTGGAGACACACGCATATATAAGACAACCCGAATTATAGGGAAAATGCCGCTTTTAACAACCTGGACCTAATTTCTGGAATAAATACAGTTGTTTACTCACTGATATAAAACTTTGGTGTCTTTATTCAAATGATATGTTCAGTTCAAATCTGAGGCAAGTGTTTTTCTTCTTCCACGAAGGTGGATCAGAGTTTTTGTGGTACACAGCACCAACTACTGGACAGGAGGAACCTAGCAGTCAGTGCGACTCAGTGATTTCAAAATGCAGCTCTTTTCAACCAGACATGTGGTGCCGTGTCATGTGAATCATCTGTGTCCAATCAGATTTCAGGGGAGTCCAGCACAACCCTGGCCTCCACTCTAACTCCACCCATAGCAGGAAGCATTGAACATTTGACATTTCCTGTTTCACTATGGACTCAAACTTTGGCACTTCCTGTTTTAGTGTGAACTTGCCACTGAGTTCCCATGAAATTCCATGGGATCTTGTCTGTCATTCCAGGAAGTGTCAATCCAGGAAGTATTTGACATTTCCTGTTTCACTGTGGACTCTAAATTTGGCACTTCCTATTTGGGACACCCTGTACCATGAGCGAGCTTTGCGCCGCTGTGTGGTGCTTCACTCGTATTATTATTGTAGTTCCACTTCTATTTTGTCATTTAATTTTTAAATGGACCACAATGTTAATAAGTGTTTTCACTTTCTTGTGTCATCCATGTATTTTTAACGTATTTACAATTATATTATGTACTTACATTGAACTTAAAATCACTCACCACACTCATGCTTTTAATATAATGATGACTTACTGCCCCCTGCTGGAATGGCGTTAGTCCAGAAAGTAGTTAACTTTACGCGCACACGCACAGCCGCTATAAGCAAGTGGTTTCAATTTGACGAACAAAAACAGTGGCTGAAGACATTAAAAACCACTAAACATTTCACTCAGGGTACCAACATAAAACTTAAATCACTCATCGTAAGAGCAACATCAGACTTATCTAAACTGACAAAACCAATTGAGCTATAAAAACACAATAAATTAGTAACACTTACAACACTGTTAAACTAACATAAACCACAATAACAACATTTAAAACCTCAAAACCCCAATTCCCATGGCGCATTGCAGCACAGCATCATTGTTTTTTGGTTAGCTAAAATTGCTAACTTCTGCAAAAATATTTGTCCTATCAACTTTCTGTTTTCAGAGCATTCATCCCTGACCCAAAATACATAAGCTTGCCAAACGGCAAATGTCAGCTCTCCCCATTTATTGCGTGATCGAAGCCATACACATGCACGCACACACGCACACAGCTATTATAGCACAGCTATTATTGCCTATTATAATATAGATATAGAAGGAGTTCATGATTTTACAGTTGAAACTCCTATTTGAGGTTGAGTGACATATGTCACAGATGTACATATATGGACCATTAAATAAAGTCATGATAACACATTTACTTTGCAATCCAAACTAATTAAAAAGGTCATTTTCGCTGAATGAACCAGAGTAATGGGAGGGACCTATCATACTCAGTCTTCCTTGGTCAGTGGTTTTGTGTGTGTGTGTGTGTGTCACACGTCACTGTGGAATTGTCTTGTATATCAGTTTTTGTTATTGACGAATTGTGTGCCAAATAAATAAGTTCAATATGTTCAAATAAGTGTGTGTGTGTGTGTGTGTGTGTGTGTGTGTGTGTGTGTGTGTGTGTGTGTGTGTGTGTGTGTGTGTGTGTGTGTGTGTGTGTGTGTGTGTGTGTGTGTGTGTGTGTGTGTGTGTGTGTGTGTGTCTGTGTCTGTGTGTACATACATACATACATACACACATACATACATCCGGAAACCCCGGAAGGATGTTAGCAGACTAACATAGGTACAGAAGGGCATCAGGAGAGACAGGTCATGGATGGACGAAAAGTACAACATGATGTCCATAACTGAAGACCTGGAAACTGCTCAACAAAAGCTCACAGCACTGGCTACCTCACTGAGGAGATACAGCAGAGAAGCAGAGGCCAAGAAAATAAATGGCCTGTTCTCCAATGTCCCATCCAGGGTATACTTCCAGCTGAAGGGGAAAACAGCAACCCGCCCAGAACTGAGACTGAGGAATACTGGAGGAAGATCTGGGAGAAGGAGGCATCACACAACACCAATGCTAAGTGGCTGTAGGACCTAAGAGCACAACACAGCCACCTCCCAGAACAAGAACCAGTCAACATCATGAAGACAGACATCCAACAATAAGTCTCAGGGATGAAGAGCTGGACAGCACCAGGGCCTGACATGATCCACACCCAATGGTTGAAGAAGCCAGCAGCGCTCCATGTGTTTCTGGCAGTACAAAAAGATGAGCTACTCGCAGCAGGTACTCACCCAGACTGGTTAAAACACAGGGCAGGACAATCCTGATCATGAAGAACCCCCCACAAGTGTATGAAACCCTCAAACTACCACCTCATTACTTGCCTCTCCACAACATGGAAGCTCCTATCAGGCGCAAGTTGAGTAGGCACATGACTCAACACATGAGCACAGGTCAGAAGGGAAATGAAAACAATACCAGAGGGTTGAAGCACCATCTACTTGTTGACTGAGCAGTACACCAGGACTTGAAGACCAGGCAGACCAACCTGAACACAGCCTGGATTGACTACAGGAAGGCCTGTGATTCAGTGCCACACAAATGGGTACTGGAGTGCTTGGCACTATACAAGACACTGCACTGATAACCTTCATTGGGAACTCAATGGGACCGTGGAAGACATCACTGGAGGCCATCACACAAGTCACTATCAAGCGCAGAATATAGATATACTGTCCTCACTGCTGTTCTCCATTGGCCTCAGTGCTTTCAACCAACTCATCTCATAGAGCAGCTACGATTATCTATTCAGGAGTTGAGTAACCATCAGTCACCTCCTGTACATTGATGACATCAAGCTGTACGCCAAGAGTGAGCAAGACATTGACTCAGTGATCCATCTCACCAGGATCTACAACGAGGATATCAGGATGTCCTTCAGCCTGGATAAGTGTGGCCGAATGTGGCAAAGAGGGGGAAGGTGGTCCTGACTGAGGGGGTGGAGTTGCCAGAATGTAGGATAGCAGACATACAGGATGGCTACAAGTACCTGGGAATCCCACAAACTAATGGGAACCATGATGAAGATGCAAGAAGGTCAGCCACAACCAAATACCTCCAGAAGGTAAGACAAGTGCTGCTGATTTTGCAACCGTGAACAAAATGGGAGCACCCAATAGGTTGACAACAGCGATGTCAAATATGATTAAAATGAGGCACAGCCATGAGTCTTACCAGTTTGAACTTTACTGTTATATTTCTTTTTTCAACTGCTTCCATGTCCTTTGTTTGGGTGTAAATGAAATACAGTTCAAGTTGAAGTTTCGCTTTATTTATCCGTGAAAAAGGAAATTTAGAGTGCAACAGAATGTCCAGAACACAGGTACAACAGAGCATCATCACCAGATGCCCACAGCAAGTGTACACACAACACAAGACACACAACAATTAAAACATTCTTCCCCCAAAAACCAATGACAAAACCAAACAAACAATACACAACGAAAAACTGTCATCATAAACATGGACAGGAATAACAAATAAATAATACAATATTTTTAAAAAATGGCAGTTCAATGCATTCAAATTCCTGATAGCCACAGGAATAAAAGAATCCCTGGCACGACTAGACCTTAACTTAGGTAGCCTAAAACGGCAGCCAGAGAGGAGCAAATTAAACTCCCCAAAGTGTGGGTGCTCAGGGCAGTTCAAAATTTTGGTTAGTCTTTCCTCTGACCCGTTTATCATAAATATATTGTCGCTGTGGTAGCGGTACCCCGACCACCTTAGACGCCACGTTTGCCAGCTTTAAACACTGATAGAACAAAACTATCAGAGTGCTGCACACGCTGAATGATTTCATTTTCCTCAAAAAGAAAAATCTCTGTTGGGCCTTTTTGCAGACAGCATCTGTGTTGCTCTCAAAAGCTAATTTGCTGTTGATGACGGATCCTAAGTACTTGTATGCTGAATGCTGAAGAGATATCAATAAAAAGGAGCCTAGTGTAGCAATATGAAGTCCGGATTGAAAAGACGTTCCCACTAGCTTGGCTAACAGGGAATTCCCCTTTGGCTGATCTAGTAGAGTCCTGGTCTTTAGTTTGAGCAGTTTGGGGGTTCGATCCCACCGCTGTCCTGGCCACAAAGGTCCTTCAGTCACACTAGCATGAGTTTTTGAGGTTTCCACTTTCCAGATGTTTTTAAAGGAAATTTAACAATGTAAGTTTTGCATCCTCAACACCTCTGCCAACCCTGTAAGCAAACTGGAGCTGATCCAGCTGTTCCTCCACCTGCTTCAGTAACTCCTGCTTAACCATCCTCTCAAAGGTCTTCATCATTTAAGCATAAGCATAAAAATTCAAAAAGAAAAAATAATACAGCACCTTCAACTGCACCACAGACTAAAACAGTTAAATGTGGTCTATTAAACATTAGATCTCTCTCTTCTAAGTCCCTGTTAGTAAATGATATAATAATTGATCAACATATTGATTTATTCTGCCTTACAGAAACCTGGTTACAGCAGGATGAATATGTTAGTTTAAATGAGTCAACACCCCCGAGTCACACTAACTGTCAGAATGCTCAAAGCACGGGTCGAGGAGGAGGATCAGCAGCAATCTTCCACTCCAGCTTATTAATTAATCAAAGACCCAGACAGAGCTTTAATTAATTTGAAAGCTTGACTCTTAGTCTTGTCCATCCAAATTGGAAGTCTCAAAAACCAGTTTTATTTGTTATTATCTATCGTCCACCTGGTCGTTACTGTGAGTTTCTTTGTGATTTTTCAGACCTTTTGTCTGACTTAGTGCTTAGCTCAGATAAGATAATTATAGTGGGTGATTTTAACATCCACACAGATGCTGAGAATGACAGCCTCAACACTGCATTTAATCTATTATTAGACTCCGTTGGCTTCGCTCAAAATGTAAATGAGTCCACCCACCACTTTAGCCACACTTTAGATCTTGTTCTGACATATGGCATAGAAATTGAAGACTTAACAGTATTCCCTGAAAACCCCTTTTTGTCTGATCATTTCTTAATAACATTTACATTTACTTTAATGGACTACCCAGCAGTGGGGAATACGTTTCATTACAGTAGAAGTCTTTCTGAAAGTGCTGTAACTAGGTTTAAGGATATGATTCCTTCTTTGTTATGTTCTTCAATGCCATATACCAACACAGTGCAGAGTAGCTACCTAAACTCTGTGAGTGAGATAGATTATCTCGTCAATAGCTTTACATCCTCATTGAGCACAACTTTGGATGCTGTAGCTCCTCTGAAAAAGAGAGCCTTAAATCAGACGTGCCTGACTCCGTGGTATAACCCACAAACTCGCAGCTTAAATCAGATAACCCGTAAGCTGGAGAGGAAATGGCATCTCACTAATTTAGAAGATCTTCATTTAGCCTGGAAAAAGAGTCTGTTGCTCTATAAAAAAGCCCTCCGTAAAGCTAGGACATCTTACTATTCATCACTAATTGACGAAAATAAGAACCCCAGGTTTCTTTTCAGCACTGTAGCCAGGCTGACAAAGAGTCAGAGCTCTATTGAGCCTAGTATTCCTTTAACTTTAACTAGTAATGACTTCATGACTTTCTTTGCAAATAAAATTTTAACTATTAGAGAAAAAATTATTCATAACCATCCCAAAGACATATCTTTATGTTCGGCTGCTTTCAGTAATGCTGGTATTTGGTTACGTTCTGTCTGAGTTCTGTCTGACGTATCGTTATCTTTGGCTGCTTTCAGTGATGCCGGTATTTGGTTAGACTCTTTCTCTCAGATTGTTCTGAGTTATTTTCATTAGTTACTTCCTCCAAACCATCAACATGTCTATTAGACCCCATTCCTACCAGACTGCTCAAGGAAGCCCTACCATTAATTAATGCTTTGATCTTAAATATGATCAATCTATCTTTATTAGTTGGCTATGTACCACAGGCTTTTACGGTGGCAGTAATTAAACCATTACTTAAAAAGCCATCACTTGACCCAGCTATCTTAGCTAATTATAGGCCAATCTCCAACCTTCCTTTTCTCTCAAAAATTCTTGAAAGGGCAGTTGTAAAACAGCTAACTGATCATCTGCAGAGGAATGGTCTATTTGAAGAGTTTCAGTCAGGTTTCAGAATACATTATAGTACAGAAACAGCATTAGTGAAGGTTACAAATGATCTTCTTATGGCCTCAGACAGTGGACTCATCTTTGTGCTTGTCCTGTTAGACCTCATTGCAGCTTTTGATACTGTTGACCATAAAATTTTATTACAGAGATTAGAGCATGCCATAGGTATTAAAGGCACTGCGCTGCGGTGGTTTGAATCATATTTATCTAATAGATTACAATTTGTTCATGTAAATGGGGAGTCGTCTTCACGGACTAAGGTTAATTATGGAGTTCCACAAGGTTCTGTGCTAGGACCGATTTTATTCACTTTATACATGCTTCCCTTAGGCAGTATTATTAGAAAGCATTGCTTAAATTTTCATTGTTACGCAGATGATACCCAGCTTTATCTATCCATGAAGCCAGAGGACACACACCAATTAGTTAAACTGCAGGAATGTCTTTCAGACATAAAGACATGGATGACCTCTAATTTCCTGCTTTTAAATTCAGATAAAACTGAAGTTATTGTACTTGGCCCCACAAATCTTAGAAACATGGTGTCTAACCAGATCCTTACTCTGGATGGCATTACCCTGACGTCCAGTAATACTGTGAGAAATCTTGGAGTTATTTTTGATCAGGATATGTCCTTCAATGCGCATATTAAGCAAATATGTAGGACTGCTTTTTTGCATTTGCGCAATACGAGTATCTCTAAAATTAGAAAGGTCTTGTCTCAGAGTGATGCTGAAAAGCTAATTCATGCATTTATTTCTTCTAGGCTGAACTATTGTAATTCATTATTATCAGGTTGTCCTAAAAGTTCCCTGAAAAGCCTTCAGTTAATTCAAAATGCTGCAGCTAGAGTACTGACAGGAACTAGAAGGAGAGAGCATATTTCACCCATATTGGCTTCTCTTCATTGGCTCCCTGTTAATTCCAGAATAGAATTTAAAATTCTTCTTCTTACTTATAAGGTTTTGAATAATCAGGTCCCATCTTATCTTAGGGACGTTATAGTACCATATCACCCCAATAGAGCGCTTCGCTCTCAGACTGCAGGCTTACTTGTAGTTCCTAGGGTTTGTAAGAGTAGAATGGGAGGCAGAGCCTTCAGCTTTCAGGCTCCTCTCCTGTGGAACCAGCTCCCAATTTGGATCAGGGAGACAGACACCCTCTCTACTTTTAAGATTAAGCTTAAAACTTTCCTTTTTGCTAAAGCTTATAGTTAGGGTTGGATCAGGTGACCATGAACCATCCCTTAGTTATGCTGCTATAGACTTAGACTGCTGGGGGGGTTCCCATGATGCACTGTTTCTTTTTATTCACCTCTTTTTGCTCTGTATGCACCACTCTGCATTTAATCATTAGTGATTGATCTCTGCTCTCTTCCATAGCATGTCTTTTTCCTGATTCTCTCCCCTCAGCCCCACCCAGTCCCAGCAGAAGACTGCCCCTCCCTGAGCCTGGTTCTGCTGGAGGTTTCTTCCTGTTTAAAGGGAGTTTTTCCTTCCTACTGTTGCCAAGTGCTTGCTCACAGGGGGTCGTTTTGACCGTTGGGGTTTTTCTGTAATTATTGTATGGCTTTTGCCTTACAATATAAAGCGCCTTGGGGCAACTGTTTGTTGTGATTTGGCGCTATATAAATAAAATTGATTTGATTTGATTTGATCACCAAGGAGGTGAGAGTTACCGGTCAAAACTCATTTAGGACCTTAGGGTTCTTACACTCAGCCATAGGAATGATTGTGGAGTGCTTCCAGATCTTTGGCACTGTTTGCTTCTGGGGTGACTGAGTGAAGATCTCTTTGAAGATCTCACTCAGCTGACCAGCACAGGACTTAACCACTGATGTTGTCAGGGCCAGAGCTTTTCCTAACCTTGGTTTGATAAATAATGATTTGACCATAGACACGTCAATATCAAAACCAGGGAAATCACTGACCAAATTCTCCCTCATATGACTGATTTGTGCACTAAAATCGTTGTTAGAAAATCTCATATAAAAGCTATTTAATTCATTAGCTAACATCACATCAGCATTAAAACCATTTAAAAACAGTGTCATTGCCTTTATGCAGGCCTGACATTAGTTTCATTCCATCTCACACAGATCTGAGATCAGATTCACTGATTCATGGCCTCAGTTTTACTCTTGTACTGAAATTTTAAAAATTTCAGTTCGCACAACCTTCCTAATTTCAGCATATGCCTTCATGTCACCGCTATTAAAAATAGTCCTCTTTTCACTCAGCAGATGTTTCAGTTCTTTAGATATCCAAAGGTAACTGCATACAGCATCTGTCAGTTCATCAATGCTGCTGGATGATTCCTGAAAAACGGACCAGTCGGTACAGTCAAAACAGCCCTGTAGGGCCAAAGTGCTCTCATCGTTCCACACCTGAACCACACGAGCCTGCACGTCGTCTCCATGCAGCACAGGTCTGTATGTAGGGAGAAGATGCACCACATCGGATTTTTTATTTATTTACCAGTTTTCACCGGGAATTATATGTATGATCAAATATATATAAATAAATCAAACATCAGAATCAGAATCGCCTTTATTGTCATTGTAATTTACATTACGAGATTTGAGTGCAGCTCCAAAAAGGTGCTTTCCGTGGTGCAAGTAATTTTTAGCCAAATAAAAAATAGTGAAATTTAATGGTAAATTATTCAGAGTATATGTACAACTAATATAAACATAAGGTAAAATAAAATAAAATAAAATAAAATAAAATAAAATGTGGACCAAGTAAAATGTAAAACGAGAATTATATACAACTGTGGAATCATATTGCACAGGAAAATTGCACATGGTTTACAGATATTGCACAAGAAACTTGAAAGGTGCAGATTAGAGTGATTTGTTTTTGTTCAGTACAGTGATCGCTTTGGGGAGAAAGCTGTCCCTGAGTCTGTTTGTCCTAGTTTTGTTTGACGTATACCATCAGCTGGAGGGTAGTAGGTCAAACAGGTGGTTGCTGGGGTGGGATGTGTCTTTGCTGATGCCGGCAGCTCTGCTGAGGTAGCGAGAGGTGGCAGTGTCTTCCAGGCTGGGCAGAGAGCAGCCAGTGATCCCCTGGGCTTTTTTGATCACCCTCTGCAGCTCTCTCCGGTCTGCTGCTGAGCACCCCCGTACCACACTGTGATGCAGTACATCAGGATGCTCTTGATGGTGGCTCTGTTGAACAACACCAGCAGCTTCTCCTCCAGATTGGTTCTCCTGAGCACCCTCAGGAAGTGGAGTCATTGCTGGGCTTTCTTCACCACCACTATGGTGTTGACAGTCCATTGGCTTAAGATGTAATTTCCTCACACACTATTTCTCTCTCTCTTTTGCAACTGCAGTCATGGGTTTTTTGTCTCTCATAAAAATATGCTCATACTTGGTGCACGCTCACATTAAGATTTCCAATTCAATTTTTAAAGTGAACCTACTCTGAGTTGAACAAACTGACTCAAATCAGCTGTTCTGGAACGGAAAACTCAAGTGTTTCCCATCTCAGAGTAAATCCACTCAGAGTTGAAGCTCTTTTCTGAAACAGGCTCTGGATGTTGTGAGGACGTATTTGGCCGTCCCACATATTTGAATGTATGTTGGAACATGAAGCGTAGCCCATTTACATCAGACATTTGCTTTGTCAGATGCACATGCAGACATTCACATCAAACCATATCTCATTTTTCCATATCAGAATCCAGATCCAAATGTCACATGCTGTGTTTCATTGAGCAGGCTGTTGACACATTCTGTTAAAATCCACGAGGGGAAGGGAGGAAGAGTGGGCATAATGCAGAACAGAGGAAGGGATGGAGGGAGCAGAGAAGAGGAGGGTAGACTTTCCTCCCTGTTCCCACATCACTTTCAGTTTGAACCCTGATGCCTCTCAGACGCGGCTCTGTGCGGGACAGTCCACAGCGTCTGGGGTCAGGTGAGTGGGTGACTCGGTGCCACAATTAAAGAAAATGGAGTAAACATGCAGGCAGCTAAAATTTTCAGAGTCAAGATGAGTGCTGACAGCTGTTTTCCTGTTTTCATCATGTTTTCAGCATGTGATGCAGAAATAACAATGATACAATCACATGATATTTATGCTGTGCATTTTATTTTATCGTCTGAGGCCAAATTTAAAGTGCGATGTGCATGTTTTGAATTGAAATGATGTTTTGTACATGTTATTTATCAGCCAGTGAGTCTCTCTGGTTGTGACTATTTACATTTGTGCACAGCAACAGGCAGAGGGACTGAATCCTTATCAACATGTGCAAACAGTGCACCCCGCTGGTGTTTTTGTGTGCATGTGGGCTGTTGTTTTTGCACCTTATCAGGAGCAGTTTGCGCCGATCAGCGGGTCGACACAAAGGCACAGCTTCATAACAACCACTCGCCCTGTTCTTCCATTACTCCAGATCTCAGCTCCTGTCTTCTCACTTCGTACTAACATTTAAACATCTCTCATTTTCGCATCACAGTTTAAACTGAAACACAATCAGAGTACTTGGCATACTGGAATTAAACTCAACACTGCACGTAATGGAGTGTAAAATGGTCCATTGGGGCTCTGGAGGGGGGCCTAGTTTTCAGCTGTGAATGGGGGTCTGCACCTACCCACACTAGGGTGATTGGGTTGCCGGAAGGTTGATTGAGTACCGTCAGGTGTTAAAGAATTTCTGCGAAGATGTTTCGAATATTTGAGACTTCAATAATGAAGGAGCAACCAGGAGTCAGACAAATCGATGCAGAGAGATTTATTTTGAGAAGTCAGTAATACAGCATGCAGTGACCGGCTCACATACCGTATTTACTCCATCAAAGCCCCCTGGATTTTTTGGCACATTGCATGTAGTGAAATTGTGAATTCCTGACAGAATAGAGTTAAATGAAAATGAAATAGTTCCAACTCACTGCCCCGAAATCTCATCAAGTCTGTTCTGTTTTCCATGTTGCTTATGCATCCGCAGTGCCTCATATTCAAGACATTTCCCTGTCATGCAAACTCCTGCCACTCTCTTTTCGTGGAACCATTTTAGCAGCTTCTCTTCCTCCCCAGTAGGGAGCCGTTTTACTGTTTTGGCCAAGGTTGAAAGCTTATTCTTGTTCCTACACCACTCCCAGATGCATTACATATGCCAAGGACGCAATAAAGTCATTGGTGTTTATTTGTTATTTATTTATTGACAAACTGGAGATCCTCTGCCCATATTTGTTCCTCAAAGACAGCCATTTGTTGATGCTGTTTTTGTACCAAATCATGGTTGTTGACAACACCCATTTGAAATAACATCATTTAATTTAGTTAGTTAGTTTTTTTTTGTTTTACTTTGTTACTGGCCCCAAATTGCCTATGTGCTATCTATTTCTCAAATGTGTTGCAAGCATTAAATGTTGGAATGGATGTATATTAACAAATAGAATGAAGTTGACCACAGAAAAGATAAAGTAGTTTGGGTTAATACTGTTACCTGGCTGTGGCAGAGAGGTGGTTACTTTCAAGAGGTGTGGATAGACTGGTTGTCTGCCTGGATGGTTGCTATCCAGGACACAAGATGGTTCCATAGTATGGTGGAGGGGAGATGATGCACAGCACAACAGTGCATGCTCCCACACCTGACTTAAATATATATTAACAATATTTGTCTTTGTAGGATTTTCATGACTGTTGAAGAGCCATCACGTTGCCATTATGAATACATCCGCTGGTGGCTGTATAACGACGGCACCCTATGACTCCAGAATCCATTTAAAAGGCCTGTACATCGCTTGTGAGGTCGTTATTGCTGTGTTGGCCATCGTAGGTAATGTCCTTGTATGTGTGGCAGTCACCTGGAACAAGAAGCTTCGCACAGTCACTAATTACTTCCTGGTGAGAAGCATGAGATCTGTTGTTTAATTTGGTCACAAATGGGTTGAAAAGTGTGCCTGTGGAATTGTTAATGATAAGGAATCCTTATGTTTGCAGATATCGTTGGCAGTAGCAGACATCCTGGTGGGTTTGGTGGCCATTCCCTGTGCTGTGCTGACTGACCTGGGCCGTCCTCGCTACAACCTGCCTCTCTGTCTGCTCCTGCTCACCATCCTGATAGTGCTCACACAGGTAAGGACTTTATGTGACCTTTGACTCCTTTGTTCAGGAGTATAATTTCCCTTCTGGAATCAGCAAGGGAACCATGGAAACCTTGACAAAAGTTGCTTTGGGTGATTGAAAGAACAAACAAATTTAGTAACCATCAACTAGAAGAGGCCATTTTATTACAGAATAGTTTTTTTTTTTTTTGATTGACCTCATGAGCATCAGCCAAGCAATGAGAGCTTACCTGTGCAGAACTATGAGGACAGGCAATAATTGTAGTTGCTGGTGATTGTGGAATGAGAGCACAATAATGACCTATGATTGGAAATATAGTGGTGGAGAAGAAAGTCTTACATAGGTCCTTGCACCCACTAATACCGGTCCTTATCCCCAGATTCTGGAGCTCCTCCTTGAGGGGCAGTCAAAGCCCATACCCATTTACAGCTGAGTGAACTGAATTAAAGTAGATGAAGAGCGCTATCTAAGGACACAGACAGGTAGTGTGGATGTGGTCGTGGAGAGATGCATGGAAAAATCCGTAAGATGAAGTCATTAATATTGAAGACACTCTGTACTAGTACCCATGGGGGCATGAACACAGTGGCTGCACGGTGGCTTAGAGGTTAGCACTGGTGCTTCACAGCAGGAAGGTCATGGATCGCTTCTCACCCTTTCTGTGTGGAGTTTGCTTGGTCTCCCCATGTCTGTGTGAGTTTCCTCCGGGCACTCCGGTTTCCTCCCACAGTCAAAACCATGCTTATTTAGGCTGCTTTCTCTGCCCCTGACCAAGGCAGCGTCTACATCTGGACTTGTCCCCGGGCGTCAGACTGTGGCTGCCCACTGTTCCTAGTGGTTGGATTGTGTCTAACTGTAATAGACCTTTTACCCAACTTCCGTATATTTGACTGGAAATATGCAATCATTGTGGAAACCTTTTTTCCAGCAACAAGTAAACAAATACAGTAAAACCATAGAAATCGATGCATAAAACTCACCTAAACTGTCATCGTCTAACCTAGATATTTGCACTCACCGGTCAAAAACAAATTAAAGCCCCAATGCTTTTGTATGGTTTTCTATGTAATAAACACTATAAATACTGGATTTTGTATAAAGGATTTTCGCTCACATCGGACAAAACGTTCTGTCCAGCCTCAATGCATTTTCATTAAAAACCTCTCGCATGTACGGACAGAGCAGTCTGGATCAACATGTTCAGTAGCAGAGGTATGAAATTAAGTTCAGCACTGACACTCGCCAATTTGAGGAAAGTGGTAACCCTATTTCCGTGATTAAAAGACCAATCGTTTATTTTTTTTGAAACCGTGCTCAGACACGGGACCGCAGCCTGACGTGCACCTGTTAAACCAGAGACACAAAGGCTGTGATTTGGCACTTTTCACTCATTTCCCATCATATTTTAAACATTTTTACAGAGCACACGCCATTTTGGATCAAATCTATTTGGCATAAAAGTCCGCAAATATGACAAATTTCACAACAAGTTGGAGAATGAGGAATGGAGGAAATTGCACATCGTACATCTTACCTTTGATTTGGAGGTACAGCAGATGATTGCAGAAAGAAGAGCTTGTTGAGGGACAAATTAATCCATAAAAAATGCATAATGCAGACTTCAGACAACTTTATTGATCCCAAAAAGGCCTTTATGCATAAAGACACGACAGATAACTTTAAAAGTGCCACAGAGGTACAGAACTGTGGATTACAAAAAAAAAACAAAAACTGTAGAGACTTTTAAAGTACCACTCTGCAGCGGACTTACAAAAAAGAGTGAATCGACTAAAATGTAATCTTTTTAATGGTCCAATGCTGTTGCCGCCGCTGTCTTCTTCTTCTTCTTCTTCTGGCTAGTGCAATCTGACATTTGACCTCAATAACCATCACCCAATTGATTGACCTTCATCTGACCTTGCCTGGGCAATTTTGGAATCCACCCAAGTGTGTGCCACATTTGTTGACAGTCAGATTCGTTGATCTTTGCCAATTTTAATTTCCATAATGACAATCTTGGGGTCAACCTTCACTGACATTCAAAGTTTGGCAGAAACTGATAAAAAGGACCTGGGAGGATTAGGCCAGCAAACAGACAGACAGATATGATCTCTTCTTTGCCCATCAAATTTCACCTTGCTGGGCAATTCTGGAATCAACTCCCATGTGTGCATCACATTCAATGTAAATCATAGTGCAAAACTTAAATTCAGACCTTTACCCTTATAAATATTGGCCTCAATGTTTGACCTTTGTCAAATTTGACATTTCTGAATCCAAATCCATATTTGTGACATGTTTGTTGAAAATGAATGAGAAATATAATTTATAATATAGATATAATCTTGACCTTTGACCCCAATGATCATGACCACTGACAAAACAAACTCTTTCAGGACATTCCAAATATCAAGCTTGGTGAGAATTGGCCAAACAACCTGGGAGAAGTAAGGGAACAAACAGACAAAGGAAACACTTTACCTTTGACCTCAGTGAGCTTGACCTTTGTCAAAACAAACCCCTAAAGGGCAATTTTGGGATCAACATACTTGCACACAGCATGTTTGGTGGAAATTGGCCCTGGGACCTCAGAGGAGTAGTGGAACAAATAAACAAAAGTTTCTCATATTATCAAAAGATGACTTCACAGGTCATCCCTGTGCTGTGTGGAGTGGAGGAAGACTCTTGACTTTTTCCAAGTGAAAACTGGTGTTCTTCAGGGGTGTGTTCTGGCTCCTACACTGTTCAATGCTTGCATGGACTGGGTATTGGGTAGGGTTGTGGAAACCAGTGACTTGGATGCATTTGTTGGTGAGGAAAAGTTTATTGACCTTGATTTCATGGAAAATGCTGTGATCTTTGTAGAATTAATGGATGGTCTGATCGCAGCACTTGAGAAGCTGCATGAGGAATCGGAGTGTCTGGGTTTGAGATTGAACTGGATCAAGACTACGATTCAGGCTTTTAATGATGTCCTGGACTCAGCCACCAGAAATGCATCTGCATGTGGTGAAAGCGCTGAACTTGTAGAGACAGCATTTTAGATTGAGTGTTGCCTGGAAAAAGTTTATGGAGTGTTGAGGTCAATGGACAAGGGTGTTTGGTGATGCCGATAACTTTGCAGGTGAACGTAGGTCCAAGTGGTTACGGTCATGGGGCTGCCTCTCTTGCTGTATGGTAGACTTGGGCACTAACTAGTGACCGAAGACAGCGACTTGATGTCTTTGGTACTCAATGTCATCAGAGGATCCTTGGGTACCACTAGAATGACTTTGTATCAAACAAGCAGTTCCTTAAAGAGAGTAAGATGAAGAGTATCACTTGCATTGAGAGGGAGCGTTGGCTTCAAAGTTTTGGCCATGTGCTCAGTTTCTTGGAGTATGATCCAGCACGTGGGTGCCTGATTCTTGAGGAGCCCAGCAGCTGGAGAAGGCCAATGGGCCACCCACTTTTCCCTTGGTTGTGGCAGATTGATGGTTATTTTTGAGATATGGGAATAGACTGGTTGTCTGCCTGGGTGGTTTGCCATCTAGGACCCAAGGTGTTTCCATGGAGTCATTGATGCTGCAAATCACAGCATTAACGCATGCTCCCACACTTGACTGCCATAAAGTCAAGGCTCTTCATGAAGGCTCTTCATGGGCTGATTGGCCCATGAAGAGTTGACAATTATTTAGAAGACTTACTGAATAAGGGCAGGATAGAGTGCATTTTGTTTCTGTTCAGGATACTGTGTTTAAAAATGTCTTTCTTCTTTCAGAGCTCTATTCTGAGCCTGTTGGCCGTGGCGGCAGAACGCTACATGGCGATCCTTCTGCCCTTCCAGTACCAGCGCATCATGAGTCCCAGGAATGCTCGGCTGGCGCTGTTCATTACTTGGAGCTTGGGTGTGGTTTCTGGTTCTGTGCCGCTCATGGACTGGCAAAAGCAAAAGGCCGACTATGAGTAAGACAGGGTGGAGGGAGGGGGATGAATGGATGAACAGATTGTTGGATGAGTGAGTGAGGGAGCAAGAAAAAGAAGTGCTGTAGCAAGATAAAGCATAATGACGGACAGGTGTGATGATGTCTCATGTCTTTCCAGATATTGTCTCTTCTCTTGTGTGGTGGACATGACCTACATGGTCTACTTCAACTTCTTCTGTGGCCTCCTGTTGCCACTTGTGGCCATGTTTGTCATCTATGCACACATCTTCGTCACCGTTCGCCGCCAGCTAAGGCGCATCACCATATGCCGGGAAGCGGCAGAGGTCAGGTCGACTTCTGTCAGCAGGACTACTGGGACTGGGATTGAGAACAGTGTAACTCAGGGCTCAGCAGCTGGAAGAACCACAGGAAGAGGAAGTGGCACAGAGGTGGCGGGTGTGACTGAAAAAGCTACGGCCGAAACGGATGCCGAGTCTGGAGTTGGATCTCTTATTGAAACTGATACGACCACAGTCTTTACAAAGGCAAACATCAGGAGCTCCAGTCCCACTCAGTGTCTATCCGCACCACCCAACGAGGGAAAATCAGGCACACGTGTGCTCCACGAGGCCCGTAAGGCCACCTCCCTCTTCATGGTGCTCTTCCTCTTCATGGTGTGCTGGATGCCCATCCACTGCATTAACTGCATCACACTGCTCTGTCCGCAGTGCGACGTACCCATGTCACTCACACTGGCCGCCATCTTACTTTCGCATGCCAATTCAGCTCTCAACCCTCTCCTGTACGCGTATCGAATGAAGTCATTCCGACGCACACTCACAGGGATGTGTTACCAGAGCTCAAGGTTAAACCAGCAGTAAAGAGGTCAATAAAGTCTGCTTATTGTCTTAATCAGGCATTTAATGTACACAGTTAGGTCCATAAGTATTTGAACAGTGCCCCACCTTTTGTAATTTTAGTTCTGTATACCACTGCAATGGATTTAAAATAACATAATCATGGAGTGGCTGTGTATGTGAATAAGAACATGGATTATAAAGTAGTAGAAAATATGACAACTGTGATTGATAACTTATTAGAATGTATAACTATTGAAATATGTGAAGGAAAAAATAAAAATGTAATAGTCAGCTGTATATATAGAGCACCAGGTTCTAGTGTTGAAGCATTCACTGACTGGATGGGAGAAATGTTCTCAAAAACCAATCAAAAAGTTGTCTTCATTTGTGGTGACTTAAATATTGATCTGCTTAATCCACACAAGCATAAAATAACAGATGAATTATCAATACAATGTACAGCATGAGTTTATATCCAAAAATCACTAGGCCAAGTAGAATTACATCCCATTGTGCCACCTTAATCGAAAATATATTCACCAATGATATTGAAAACAATACAGTGAGTGGATTACTAATCAGTGACATCAGTGACCACTTACCAGTTTTCATTGTTTATAATAGAAACCACTGGAGGAATCAGCCAGAGGAAAACCTCAAATACAGGTGACAGCGAACAGAGGAAAAGATGAATACACTGAAGTATGATTTACAGGTGCAAAACTGGGAAGAGGTATACAATGAAGGTGATGTTGATAGAGCATATGGAGCTTTTTAAAAAAATATTTACATCACTATATGAAAAAAATTGTTCAATAAAACAATACGGTAGAAAACAAAAATTCAAAGATCGACCATGGTTGACGAAAGGATTACAAAATGCATGTAAAAAGAAAAATACACTATATAAAGAATTCTTAAAACTAAGGACTAAGGAGGCAGAAAATAGATATAAGAAATATAAAAATAAGTTTAATAATATAAGGGTATGTAGGAAGGAATGCTATAGTAAGATATTATATAATAACAAAAATAATATCAAAGGAATATGGGATATATTAAATAGCATTATTAAAAATGGTACAAAACAGCAGAGCTACCCTCAATGTTTCATTGATAACAATATTAGAAAGGAAAATATGGATGAGGTGGTTAATGGCTTTAATAATTTTTTTGTAAATGTTGGACCAAACTTGGCAGAAAACATTCCTGATTCATTGTTATCTGAGGACTGGAATGATAATCTTATAGAGAGGAATCCCTGTTCAATGCTCCTCACAGCAGTGGAAGAAAAAGAAATCATAGATATTGTTAACAATTGCAAATACAAAACATCTACTAATTTAAATGAAACTGACATGATCGTTGTAAAACAGGTCATTGAAGTGATTTCAGAACCATTAACATATATTTGTAATTTGTCATTTCAAACCGGTAAATTTCCCAATGAAATGAAAATAGCCAAAGTTGTACCGCTGTATAAGACTGGGGATAGACACCACTTCACAAATTATAGGCCTGTTTCTTTGCTTCCACAATTTTCCAAAATATTAGAAAAATGATTCAACAATAGATTAGATAAATTCATAAACAAACATAAATTACTTATTGACAGTCAATATGGATTTAGAACAAATAGTTCAACATCAGCTGAGGAGATCACAAATGCCATAGATCATAAATTACATTCAGTTGGAATATTCATAGACCTTAAAGAAGCTTTCGACACAATTAATCATGATATATTAATCAATAAACTTGAACAGTATGGGATCAGGGGATTAGTGTTACACTGGGTGAGAAGTTATTTAAGTAACAGAAAACAATTTGTAAAGTTGGGGGAATATACATCATCATGCTTGGACATTGCTTGTGGTGTCCCTCAGGGGTCAGTATTGGCTCCAAACTCTTTTTACTTTATATAAATGATATTTTTAATGTGTCCAAGATATTAAAATTAGTATTATTTGCAGATGACACAAGTATTTTTTTGTTCTGGGGGGGATTTGCAGAAACTACTAAGGAACATCACTACAGAAATGGGAAAGCTGAAAATGTGGTTTGAGAGAAACAAATTATCATTAAACTTAAGTAAAACAAAATATATGTTATTTGGCAATTGTAATAAAGACATACAAGTACAGTTACAAGTACAGGGGGTGGATATTGAAAGAGTATATGAAACTAAGTTTCTTGGGGTAATAATTGATGATAAATTAAACTGGAAGTGTCATATAAAACATATACAGAGCAAACTGTCAAGAAGCATTTCAGTTCTGAACAAAGTTAAATACATTCTGGACCACAACTCACTCCGCATTCTCTATTGCTCACTGATTTTACCATATTTACACTATTGTGCAGAAATCTGGGGCAATAATTATAAATGTACAACACAACCATTATTCATACTGCAGAAAAGAGCTATAAGAATAATTCATAATACTGGTTATAGAGACCACACAAATTCACTATGCTTAAAATCAAAAATTTTAAAATTTACTGATCTGGTTCATTTCCAAACAGTACAAATCATGTATAAAGCAATAAACAATTTACTTCCTGGAAATATTAAAAACATGTTCTTTAATAGAGTATGGGATTATAATCTGAGGGGGGAGTTTAACTTAAAACATCAGTGGGCACGTACAACATTAAAAGGTTTTTGTATTTCTGTTTGTGGAGTGAGGATGTGGAACAGATTGAGGGTGGAGCTCAAGCAATGTCCAAGCATGAACCAGTTTAAGCAGCGGTATAGGCACAGGAAGGGTGTTGAGGGTTAGGGTGTTTTGTTGATCATTGTTTAGTTGTGTGCACTTTGTTTTTCTATCTTGTAAATATGTAGTATAAAATCACACGCATTGCATATGCATGTACGTATACTCAACAAAAATATAAACGCAACACCTTTGGTTTTGCTCCCATTTTGTATGAGATGAACTCAAAGATCTAAAACTTTTCCCACATACACAATATCACCATTTCCCTCAAATATTGTTCACAAACCAGTCTAAATCTGTGATAGTGAGCACTTCTCCTTTGCTGAGATAATCCATCCCACCTCACAGGTGTGCCATATCAAGATGCTGATTAGACACCATGATTAGTGCACAGGTGTGCCTTAGACTGCCCACAATAAAAGGCCACTCTGAAAGGTGCAGTTTTATCACACAGCACAATGCCACAGATGTCACAAGATTTGAGGGAGCGTGCAATTGGCATGCTGACAGCAGGAATGTCAACCAGAGCTGTTGCTCGTGTATTGAATGTTCATTTCTCTACCATAAGCCGTCTCCAAAGGCGTTTCAGATAATTTGGCAGTACATCCAACCAGCCTCACAACCGCAGACCACGTGTAACCACACCAGCCCAGGACCTCCACATCCAGCATGTTCACCTCCAAAAAAATGAGGTGGGCTTCATAGATAATTGGCAAAGCTTCTGGGGAAAACCTGGTCTTGTTAGGAGAGACGGCATCCATCCCACTTTGGATGGAGCAGCTCTCATTTCTAGAAATCTGGCCAATTTTCTTAAATCCTCCAAACCGTGACTATCCAGGGTTGGGACCAGGAAGCAGAGTTGTAGTCTTACACACCTCTCTGCAGCTTCTCTCCCCCTGCCATCCCCTCATTACCCCATCCCCGTAGAGACGGTGCCTGCTCCCAGACCACCAATAACGAGCAAAAATCTATTTAAGCATAAAAATTCAAAAAGAAAAAATAATATAGCACCTTCAACTGCACCACAGACTAAAACAGTTAAATGTGGTCTATTAAACATTAGGTCTCTCTCTTCTAAGTCCCTGTTAGTAAATGATATAATAATTGATCAACATATTGATTTATTCTGCCTTACAGAAACCTGGTTACAGCAGGATGAATATGTTAGTTTAAATGAGTCAACACCCCCGAGTCACACTAACTGCCAGAACGCTCGTAGCACGGGCCGAGGCGGAGGATTAGCAGCAATCTTCCATTCCAGCTTATTAATTAATCAAAAACCCAGACAGAGCTTTAATTCATTTGAAAGCTTGACTCTTAGTCTTGTCCATCCAAATTGGAAGTCCCAAAAACCAGTTTTATTTGTTGTTATCTATCGTCCTCCTGGTCGTTACTGTGAGTTTCTCTGTGAATTTTCAGAACTTTTGTCTGACTTAGTGCTTAGCTCAGATAAGATAATTATAGTGGGCGATTTTAAAATCCACACAGATGCTGAGAATGACAGCCTCAACACTGCATTTAATCTATTATTAGACTCAATTGGCTTTGCTCAAAATGTAAATGAGTCCACCCACCACTTTAATCATATCTTAGATCTTGTTCTGACTTATGGTATGGAAATTGAAGACTTAACAGTATTCCCTGAAAACTCCCTTCTGTCTGATCATTTCTTAATAACATTTACATTTACTCTGATGGACTACCCAGCAGTGGGGAATAAGTTTCATTACACTAGAAGTCTTTCAGAAAGCGCTGTAACTAGGTTTAAGGATATGATTCCTTCTTTATGTTCTCTAATGCCATATACCAACACAGTGCAGAGTAGCTACCTAAACTCTGTAAGTGAGATAGAGTATCTCGTCAATAGTTTTACATCCTCATTGAAGACAACTTTGGATGCTGTAGCTCCTCTGAAAAAGAGAGCTTTAAATCAGAAGTGCCTGACTCCGTGGTATAACTCACAAACTTGCAGCTTAAAGCAGATAACCCGTAAGTTGGTGAGGAAATGGCGTCTCACTAATTTAGAAGATCTTCACTTAGCCTGGAAAAAGAGTCTGTTGCTCTATAAAAAAAAGCCCTCCGTAAAGCTAGGACATCTTACTACTCATTACTAATTGAAGAAAATAAGAACAACCCCAGGTTTCTTTTCAGCACTGTAGCCAGTCTGACAAAGAGTCAGAGCTCTATTGAGCTGAGTATTCCTTTAACTTTAACTAGTAATGACTTCATGACTTTCTTTGCTAATAAAATTTTAACTATTAGAGAAAAAATTACTCATAACCATCCCAAAGATGTATCGTTATCTTTGGCTGCTTTCAGTGATGCCGGTATTTGGTTAGACTCTTTCTCTCAGATTGTTCTGAGTTATTTTCATTAGTTACTTCATCCAAACCATCAACATGTCTATTAGACCCCATTCCTACCAGGCTGCTCAAGGAAGCCCTACCATTATTTAATGCTTCGATCTTAAATATGATCAATCTATCTTTATTAGCTGGCTATGTACCACAGGCTTTTAAGGTGGCAGTAATTAAACCATTACTTAAAAAGCCATCACTTGACCCAGCTATCTTAGCTAATTATAGGCCAATCTCCAACCTTTCTTTTCTCTCAAAAATTCTTGAAAGGGTAGTTGTAAAACAGCTAACTGATCATCTGCAGAGGAATGGTCTATTTGAAGAGTTTCAGTCAGGTTTTAGAATTCATTATAGTACAGAAACAGCATTAGTGAAGGTTACAAATGATCTTCTTGTGGCCTCAGACAGTGGACTCATCTCTGTGCTTGTTCTGTTAGACCTCAGTGCTGCTTTTGATACTGTTGACCATAAAATTTTATTACAGAGATTAGAGCATGCCATAGGTATTAAAGGCACTGCGCTGCGGTGGTTTGAATCATATTTATCTAATAGATTACAATTTGTTCATGTAAATGGGGAATCTTCTTCACAGACTAAGGTTAATTATGGAGTTCCACAAGGTTCTGTGCTAGGACCAATTTTATTCACTTTATACATGCTTCCCTTAGGCAGTATTATTAGACGGCATTGCTTAAATTTTCATTGTTACGCAGATGATACCCAGCTTTATCTATCCATGAAGCCAACGGACACACACCAATTAGCTAAACTGCAGGATTGTCTTACAGACATGGATGACCTCTAATTTCCTGCTTTTAAACTCAGATAAAACTGAAGTTATTGTACTTGGCCCCACAAATCTTAGAAACATGGTGTCTAACCAGATCCTTACTCTGGATGGCATTACCCTGACCTCTAGTAATACTGTGAGAAATCTTGGAGTCATTTTTGATCAGGATATGTCATTCAAAGCGCATATTAAACAAATATGTAAGACTGCTTTTTTGCATTTACGCAATATCTCTAAAATTAGAAAGGTCTCAGAGTGATGCTGAAAAACTAATTAATGCATTTATTTTCTCTAGGCTGGACTATTGTAATTCATTATTATCAGGTTGTCCTAAAAGTTCCCTGAAAAGCCTTCAGTTAATTCAAAATGCTGCAGCTAGAGTACTGATGGGGACTAGAAGGAGAGAGCATATCTCACCCATATTGGCCTCTCTTCATTGGCTTCCTGTTAATTCTAGAATAGAATTTAAAATTCTTCTTCTTACTTATAAGGTTTTGAATAATCAGGTCCCATCTTATCTTAGGGACCTCATAGTACCATATCACCCCAATAGAGCGCTTCGCTCTCAGACTGCAAGCTAACTTGTAGTTCCTAGGGTTTGTAAGAGTAGAATGGGAGGCAGACCCTTCAGCTTTCAGGCTCCTCTCCTGTGGAACCAGCTCCCAATTCGGATCAGGGAGACAGACACCCTCTCTACTTTTAAGATTAGGCTTAAAACTTTCCTTTTTGCTAAAGCTTATAGTTAGGGCTGGATCGGGTGACCCTGAACCATCCCTTAGTTATGCTGCTATAGACTTAGACTGCTGGGGGGTTCCCATGATGCACTGAGTGTTTCTTTCTCTTTTTGCTCTGTATGCACCATTCTGCATTTAATCATTAGTGATTGATCTCTGCTCCCCTCCACAGCATGTCTTTTTCCTGGTTCTCTCCCTCAGCCCCAACCAGTCCCAGCAGAAGACTGCCCCTCCCTGAGCCTGGTTCTGCTGGAGGTTTCTTCCTGTTAAAAGGGAGTTTTTCCTTCCCACTGTCGCCAAGTGCTTGCTCACAGGGGGTCGTTTTGACCATTGGGGTTTTTATGTAATTATTGTATGGCCTTGCCTTACAATATAAAGCGCCTTGGGGCAACTGTTTGTTGTGATTTGGCGCTATATAAATAAAATTGATTGATTGATTGAAAATTGATTGAGAAGATCGTCTGAGACCAGCCACTCGGACAGCTGCTGAAACAATCGGTTTGCATAACCAAAGAATTTCTGTACAAACTGTCAGAAACCGTCTCAGGGAAGCTCATCTGCATGCTCGTCATCCTCATCGAGGTCTTGACCTGACTCCAGTGGGCAACTGCTCACATTCGCTGGCATTTGGCACGTTGGAGAGGTGTTCTCTTCATGGATGAATCCCAGTTCACACTGTCCAGGGCAGATGGCAGACAGCGTGTGTGGTGTCGTGTGGGTGAGCGGTTTTCTGATGTCAGTGTTGTGGATCGAGTGGCCCATGGTGGCGGAGGGGTTATGGTATGGGCAGGCGTCTGTTATGGACGAAGAACACAGGTGCATTTTATTGATGGCATTTTGAATGCACAGAGATACCGTGACGAGATCCTGAGGCCCATTGTTGTGACATACATCCAAGAACATCACCTCATGTTGCAGCAGGATAATGCACGGCCCCATGTTGCAAGGATCTGCACAAAATTCTTGGAAGCTGAAAATGTCCCAGTTCTTGCATGGCCGGCATACTCACCGGACATGTCACCCATTGAGCATGTTTGGGATGCTCTGGACCGGCGTATACGACAGCGTGTATCAGTTCCTGCCAATATCCAGCAACTTCGCACAGCCATTGAAGAGGAGT
Organism: Thalassophryne amazonica; assembly: GCF_902500255.1. Taxonomy (NCBI): domain Eukaryota; kingdom Metazoa; phylum Chordata; class Actinopteri; order Batrachoidiformes; family Batrachoididae; genus Thalassophryne; species Thalassophryne amazonica. The sequence goes on along the minus strand of NC_047103.1, from coordinate 128,292,370 downwards.
GGACCAACATTCCACAGGCCACAACTGACAACCTGATCAACTCTATGCGAAGGAGATGTGTTGCACTGCATGAGGCAAATGGTGGTCACACCAGATACTGACTGGTATCCCCCCCCAATAAAACAAAACTGCACCTTTCAGAGTGGCCTTTTATTGTGGACAGTCTAAGGCACACCTGTGCACTAATCATGGTGTCTAATCAGCATCTTGATATGGCACACCTGTGAGGTGGGATGGATTATGTCAGCAAAGGAGAAGTGCTCACTATCACAGATTTAGACTGGTTTGTGAACAATATTTGAGGGAAATGGTGATATTGTGTATGTGGAAAAAGTTTTAGATCTTTGAGTTCATCTCATACAAAATGGGAGCAAAACCAAAAGTGTTGCGTTTATATTTTTGTTGAGTGTAGTTTGGGTGACATGATCTGTCACTTCAGTACACCCCAACATATACACTGGAAGAACACAACATGTTGGCTGCCACAGGCCAGCGACAGGCCACATTCAATCAAACAGACTTTGAATCTCTATATGAGGAGTGACTGAAAAGTTTTGAGCCATTTGTCTGCAGTTAGCTAAAGAGGTAGAAAGCCAGACTGGGGTGACTGTTTCCCGTACAAGACAATGTACACTGCAGAGGAATGGCATGTATGGGTGTCGTCCAGGAAGGAAGCCTCTCCTAAAGCCCATGCACGCAACAGCCCGACAAGAATCTGCCAGGGCGGCTGCAGCGTCCTTATGGGGGCGCTGCATAACTGCTGCTGGTATCTGGGAGCTGCATTTTATTGATGGTATCATGAATTCACAGACTGAAGGAGAAGATGCTACCATCACTCCGGGCCCTTGGTTATCGTACACTTTTCCAATATATGACAATGATCCAAAACACACAGCAAAGGCCACGGTTGCATTTCTGAAGACGAACAGGGTGAAAGTGATTCAATGGCCAGTATGTCTCCTGATATGAATCCAGATGAACACCTATGGGCAATTCTGAAGAGAGACGCTGAGCATCACTCTGCATCCAGCATCCAGGCTCTAAAAGAGGTCATTCTAGAAAAAGATAGATGTTGAAATATGTCGTTCATTTGTTCATTTCATGCCTAGAAGACCTGGTGATGGCCTTAAAAATCACGGAGGTCATACAAAATACGAGATGTAGTCGTTTTTGTTGTGGGGTGTATTCATTTTCACTTCAACTAATTTGGGTAAAACTTCAGATTTTGTAATACAAGTTATATTATTAACCTTTCTTTCATGTTATGAGCTAAACAAATGTTCTACTGTATAAAACTCACTTTGCACACACTCACTTAACTTTTTCACATTTAGTTATGTTACAGCCTTATTCCAAAATGGAGTGAATTCACTTTTTCCCCCCTCAAAATTCACCCCATAATGACAACATGAAAAGTTTTTTTTTTTTTTTTGCGAATTTATTAAAAATAATAATAAAAACTAAGAAATCACATGTAAAGAAGTATTCACAGCCTCTGATCAATACTTTGTTGATGCACTGTTGGCAGCAATTACAGTCTCAAGTCTTCTTGAATATGATGCCATAAGCTTGGTGCACCTATCTTTGGGCAGTTTTGACCATTCCTCTTTGCAGCACCTCTGAAGCTCCATCAGGTTGGATGGGGAGCACCGGTGCACAGCCATTTTCAGATCTCTCCAGAGATGTTCAATCGATATTCAGGTCTGGGTTCTGGCTGGGCTACTCAAGGACATTTACAGAGTTGTCGTTAAGTCACTCCTTTGATATCTTGCCTGTGTGCTTAGGGTCATTGTCCTGCTGAAAGATGAGCCATCGGCCCAGTCTGAGGACATGAGCGCTCTGGAGCAGGTTTTCATCCAGGGTGTCTCTGTTCATTGCCAGATTCATCTTTCCCTCATTCCTGACGAATCTCCCAGTTTCTGCCACTGAAAAACATCCCCACAGCATGATGCTGCCACCAACATGCTTCACAGGGATGGTGCATGGTTTCCTCCAAACATGATGCCTGGAATTCACACCAAAGTGTTGAATCTTTGTCTCATCAGACCAGAGAATTTTGTTTCTCATGGTCTGAGAGTCCTTCAGGTGCCTTTTGGCAAACTCCAGGTGGGCTTCCATGTGCTTTTTACTAAGGAGTGGCTTCCGTCTGGCCACTCTACCATACATGGGAGATGATGGTCTAGTGGTTAAGCGTTGGGCTTGAGACCAGAGGATCCTCTTTTCAAATCCAAGCCTGACCAGAAAATCACAAAGGGTCCTTGGGCAAGGTCCTGAATCCCCTAGTTGCTCCCGGTGTGTAGTGAGCGCCTTGTATGGTAGCACCCTGACAACAGAGTGAATGTGAGGCATTATTTGTAAAGTGCTTTGAGTATCTGATGCAGATGGAAAAGTGCTATATAAATGCAGTCCATTTACCATCTGCAGGCCTGATTGGTGGCATACTGGAAGGTTCTCCTCTCTACACAGAGGAATGCTGGAGCTTGACAGAGTGACCATCAGGTTCTTGGTCACCTCCCTGACTAAGGCCCTTCTCCCTGATCCCTCAATGTAGGAAGACACCTGGTGGATCTGAACTTCTTCCATTTATGGATGATGGAGCCACTACGCTCATTTGGCACATTCAAAGCAGAAATGTTTCTGTAGCCTTCCTCAAGACAATCCTGTCTCAGAGGTCTACAGACAATTCCTTTGACCTCATGCTTGGTTTGTGCTCTGACATGCACTGTCAACTGTGGGACCTCATATGTATACGGGTGTGTGCCTTTCCATATCTTGTACAATCAACTGAATTTACTCCATCTAAGATATAGAAACATCTCAAAGATGATCTATAGCCCCTGAGCTCATTTTTGAGCTTCATGGCAAAGATTGCAAATACTTATGTATACATGACTTCTTAGGTTTTTTTTTTAAATTTTTATTTTTAATGAATTTGCAAAAATCGAAAAAACCTTTTTTCACATTGTCATTATGGGGTGTTGTGTATCGAATTTTGAGGGGAAAACTGAATTTCATCTCTTTTGCAAAAAGGCTGTAACAACAAAATGTGGAAAAAAGTGAAGCGCTGTCAGTACTTTCTGGATGCACTGCAGTTGTCAAAATTTTGGAAATTGTTCTTCATTGAGATTAATTAAAATCTTAATTTTCAAAGGGGGCATACTCATTTATGGTGAGCACTGTCCATGCACGTAGGAATCAACAGCATTTTACACTTTTGGGCTTGTTTGCTGATTCTTAAGTGCAGTAAAACAGACACTTAAGAATGATAGATTTTCATTAAGGAAGACCAGAGGAACATTTCTGCAAGTTTCATTTATGTACCCACCATATACAAATCCTATTATTTTGTCCACCCAATGGGCACCCCTTTTTACCTCAAGTGGTTAATGCGCTTGGTTTCAGTTCAGAAGGTCCCGGGTTCAAATCCCACCCATGCCACATTTCTCCATGTAATGTGTAGTTGCGTCAGCTTGGACGTACAGAACCAGAGATCTCAACAGCTGCTGCTGTCAGTGGCCATGCCCCCTGTCAGTTCAGCGCACACACCCAAGTGTCACTCGCTGTTCCAGTGTTATGTGATCTTTTTTTTTTTAGTTATTTGTTATGTAGCTGTGTATGCAGTTAGTGAAGTACTTATACTTGTCCTGGCAGTGATCTCTTTGTTTTTAATGTAACACGCCATGTGCACTGAGCCATCATTTGCAGCTGTCAGTGAATCTCTGGCTGATGATCAGCTGGGAGGAGGCTCGCTGTGCTGTGCGCTCAGACGTGGCTGGCCACTCCCCATCTGTACATATAAATCAGCAGGTCATGCAAGTGTTCCCCCCTGACACGCCACATGTGTTGCGGATGGGGGGGTAAGAATGCGATACACGTGCGGCACGTGCTGAGGGTGGATCCAACACTCTGGTACGCCACGTGTTTTGCTTTGCAATGCCACACTTGTGGGGGCACTTAAGACAAATTTCTGTTGTGAAGGTGTCGTAGCACGGACCCACAACAGGGGGCGCAAATGAACGGACAATGAGTAAGCCAAAAAGTAACAATTTAATGTTGTGATAATACACAACTAAAATCACAGAATTTGCAGGCTCGAAGATAGAAGACCCCTGACGAGAGAGAAGCCGCGTCCCACACGGCTTCCACCACCAACGGTCTGAAGAACACCGGAGCCGCCAAGTCCCGAGTCCCCAGGTGGCCTCTGTCTTCGGCTGTCGACCCTGGTACTGCTGGCAGAAAGCAGAGATAAGATGTATGAGTGTGAGTCCGCACACTCAGCAATTCACAGTCCATACACAGTTAGGAGGGAGCTCCTCCACCTCCAATCACACACTCGTACAGCTCCTGGTTTAACCACTTATCTGAGTTGGGATGTGAGGCGAAGCCGTCGCTGTCACACCAAACGCCAATCCCTCAGACAAGGAAACACTCCAGGAAAACGGCTGTAACAGAAGTTCAGGTTAAACACACAAAGTGTCTGTCAGCAGAGAAATTACCTTGTTAATGGTAGTCGATTCCTCGGCGGGGAGGTGGAGTTGCAGTCCGGCTTAAATAGTGGTGTAGATGAGTGACAGCTGGTGTGATGAGTGACAGCTGTCACTTCCTCTGGGTCTGGTGCCCTCTCGTGCTTGGAGCCCGCACTCCAAGCAGGGCGCCCTCTGGTGGTAGTGGGCCAGCAGTACCTCCTCTTCAGCGGCCCACATAACAATTTCAGCTCAAAGGGGTTCGTCTGCTCACTATTTTCGTGCTAACAGCATGAATACCCACACATTTTCTATGTGCCCAGTGAGCGTTGTTGGATGTTCGTGTGCGTCACCTGGAATTTGGCCGACACATGCCGCGACAAGGCTCTCAGAGGGCACTCTGTCTTTCGGCCGCTGGTGTGCATGAATAGTTGTAGCGACAGGTGTATGAGGCGTTAGAGGCAAGTCTGATTTTTCACAAATGGCATGCAATTCCTCCTTTGTGCGCTAGTCGGCTTCAATCGTGTTATGTGTGAAGGGGCCCTAAACAATAGCCAACAGCACTGTGACTTAGTGGTTAGCACTGTTGCCTCACAGCAAGAAGGCCATGGGACTGATTCCCACCTGTGGCCTTTCTGTGTAGAGTTTGCATGTTCTCCCTGTGTTTGTGTGGGTTCTCTCTGGGTGCTTCGGCTTCCTCCAACATTCAAAGGTGGATTGGTGAGGTGGATTGGAAACTTTAAATTGTCTGTAATTGTGTGTGCGGGTGTGAATGTGTTTCTTTATCTGTATGTTGCCCTGCGACAGACTGGCGTCCTGTCCAGGGTGAATCCCACCTCATGCCCTGTGACTGCTGGGATAGGCTCCAGCCCCCGTGACCCTTAATTGGAGTAAGTGCATATAGTAAATAGATGGATGGACAAGCAAGTTTGAGACCCCTCATCTTTGTGAAATGGACACTCATACAAATTGCTTGATACAAGAAAATTAAGGGCACTTGATTCCCCATCACTAAAATAGTGAAAATATTCATGGAAACAACATTGTTTCTCACTCTAATTAGGCTGGGTTAAATGCAGAGGACAAATTTTATTGTACGTATGTATATATGTACAATGACAATAAAGGCGCTATTATTATTATTTAAAGGCATGGCGTAATCTCCAACCTCACTACTAGATAACACTGAATCCCACCGTATAAGCATTCAAAGCTTTGGACATCTCAAGAAAACTCAAGAAAACATGCATTCATTAATTTTCTATACCCAGGTCATGGGGGCTGGAGCCTATCCCAGCAGTCATACGGTGTGAGGCAGGGCCACCTAGGCCTATGGCCAATTTTGACTCACAAATTCACCTAACCTGCACATTTTTATCAGTGGGAGGAAGCCAGAGTAGCCGGCAAACTCCACAAAGAAAGGCCCAGGTGGGAAGTGATCCCACGACCTTCTTTCTGTGAGGTAACTGTGCTAACCACAAAGCCACCCAAGCAATAAGCAATCGTAATATTTTTAAATACAGTTTAGGTATCCAAAGAACGTGTACAATGCCAAAAACTACATTTATTGGAAACAACTGCTGTTTTGAATTTACTTTAATAATATTTCATACTTTGGATATAAAAGTCCATGTCCTTTGTCTTGTTTTTATAAACTTATTTTTTTTATGCCTTGGTCTCCACCTTGGGGGTCACAGCCTTGACTTTGAACTTGTCCTTGGCCTTTACAGTTTAGGCCTCCAGTACTGATGTGAAGGTTTCCTTTAGTTACATATTTTTCAATTAAGGTCCATTTTATCATAACTTCATAGAAATCTGTCCTCCACATCCTCTTACTGTGTACAAAAACAAGGACATGGAAGAGAATTCACGAAGGGCTAATAGGATCTTAAAACAAACAACAAAATTCTTTAAAATCTGACATCTTTATGCAGATTAAAATTGAGTAATATCTGTTCCAGACCAAATCGCATAATTTGGCATGTTTCATTAAAAGCACTTCATCCACAAATCACAATGTACTATATCCAAATCTGCCCCAAATCTAGTGTCTTCTACTTAATTTAGCATGTTTTGAACCCATGTAGTGTGTTATTTTCAGTCAACAAACATCTCATATCAACGAAACAATGTCCCTGACAAACAGTAGTGCTCTCCGCATCTGTTATGATGACCTCTAAACAGTGCTATAACAAAAAAACTAGACCAAACAACAGAGGCAAGTCAACATAATAGCGTGCTTTATTGATATACAGTAAAGCATTTTATAATACAGTAGTAAGGCATATATTTGGTGGATTCTGAAATGTTGTGGATTTTTGATGGATTATTTGGGGAAAAAAAGATGTGAGAATGAAACATAAAAGTGAGAAAAAAATTTGGTGTGTGGATTGAAACTCTTGAATCCTGTTTCATGAATATGATGATGGGAGTGGGAGTGTGGGGTGTATAACGAATACACGTTAAAGTACGAGGGATTTCATTTAGTCACACGTGCTAATGTCACAAACACCTCAAAACAGATCAGAACCAAAACAAGAAACAAAAAATAATCCACACATGAAATGTAACACCATGCTAGTATGAATGTGGCTTCCACACGCAGGAAACAAATACTTCCAGGGCTTGACTGCAGCGACTTAGTTTAAAATGATTAAAATCAAATGTGACACGGGTCCAAGCATTCGGACATGAGACTCGTACAGTATAATTGAGCAGTAATCGATCTGTAAGAGAGCTGCAGGATGCAGGATGCGGCGGAGATAACGCCTACGACATGGACTTAGTGGAGAGGTAGAGCTTGTGTTAGAACTCTAATAATTGTCTGGAAGCAGATCAAAATCAAAAACTCTAAATAATCTCAAATTAGCGTCTTATAAACACTACAGTGCTCAAGTTAAAATCAAAACCACATTCCTCAGAATTGTCTTACAGTACTAAAACAAAAACAAACAAACAAACAAACAGGAGAATGTAACAGGTTGGGTTAGGGCAGGGCGGGAGGGGTGGTGGTGGTGGGGGCACACTATCAATGCTATATTTTTTTAATTTGTGTTTTGCATCACACTAACCTCCAATAAATTTGAGGCCTGATGCAGAACGGAAGATGACTAAGTTAATGAGTTAAATCATGAATCATGGCAGCTTGAGTCCAAAAATGTTCTGTTAGCCTTAAAAATACTTAACAGGTGAACTGTCCTTATCGCATCGCCTCCTTCTGCCATTTTCAGCCACAAAGCTAACAATCACAGAAGATGGTCAGATGGTTGATGGGTTTAGAAACCACCTCCTGACATCATGGCTGTAAGGAGACTATGCCTCAGGTCCACATGTTCTCGTTAGTTTCCAGTTAGATTCCAGATATAAATCAGGAAGCAAATGGCATCTGAAGCCACACAAAAGGGGTGGCGAGCCTGCCATTGGTCACACATATTCATTGGATGGAAAATTTTGCTGCCTGTTTGCTGCTCTGAGCTTTAGGATAACAGATCAGGGACAGATCTGCATCACTGTTTGGTACAAGTCCAATGCTGTCAGCTTGCATCAGGGTTCCCGGGACACTGCATATGGCCCGGTTAAGTTGCCATGATCTTGCCGATGACCAGGTTGGGTTCCCGATGACTTTTATCAGCATCGAAATGTTTAACAGTCCAAAATTTTGTTCCCAATTGTCCTGCAAATCCTAATAGTCCAGATAGTGTCCAGGATAGCACTCCAGGATGACCATGTATGCTGGCAAATGTGTTTCAGCGGGGTTGGCGATTTTCCAGTGAGTTTGCCATTTCCATTTTTGTCTATTGGGCACCCAACTGCAACCTAACCAGAAGCTTGTGGACAGGGGGTTTTATACCTTCTTCTCCTGACTGTTTTACATATGTATGTATCAGATTTGACAAAATATCAAAATACTCTGACTGGAGCTTGTGCCAACGGAGACTCTGGTTCTCATTATTATCATTATTTTTTTCTGGTAAACTGTCATCCAAATGATGTCACATTCTGCCTAATAATTTTCCACCCCCATTGCTGAAATACCCTCGCTGACTTGTGCCAGTTCTCAATCAGCCCTTTCACACAGTCTGCTTTTTGCATTTGTGCGCACTGTGTTTCAAACAAACACGCTGTTAAACACTGTTGCCATGGAGAATTTAACAAAGGGGAAAACAAAAAGCAGGAATCAATCGTGGATGGAAGAAAGCATCAGTGGATGGATGAATGGATGGATGAGTAGATCATTTAAATGTAATGTGTGGTTTGTTGGCCGTAGCAAAACAAACTGTTATGTTGAAATTAGGCACCACGCGCACTCGCGCACACAGACACGCACACGCACACAACATACTGTAAAGATCCAGGATGCCTGCATTTCCTTGACAGTAGTGTACGCTGTTATAGAAAGACATTTTCCTCTTGGAAAGCACCCTTATGGTTACAATCATTCTTTTTCTGATACAAACGCTTCAGCCGCTTCCCGATTACAAAGAGATGGCAAATCATGTTGAACACACTCATCTGTGTCTCACTCCATTCTTATTTTATACAATTGCATAGACGTTTAAAAACCAGCCTCTGTTAATAATAAAACAACTTCAGGACGTTTTAAGAAACTACTGAAATCTACAAGTTATATATATTTATATTTATGTTTTGTTTTATACGTCCCTGCTGTAATGGCAATCCTTCACAAAAATAGACGTTATATATTCTCTTTGTAAACTGTGTTTCCAATCCAGTTGTTTTGACTACAAAAGCATGCGATAGGGAGGGAAGATAGGATAAGAGGTGGGACTTAGGGTATTTGGGGGGGGGGGGGGGGGTCAGAAGAGCAGGGCCTCGTGCTGTTCGGCGCTCCGCTCGTCTGTCATCACGCTAACCAGTGACTCCATGGCTCGGCCCAGATCGTCGGCCATGTGGAACAAGCTGCCAATACTGGGACCTAGAAAACAGCAAAGGAAGGAAGGAACAAAGGAAGGAAGGCTTTGAATAAAAAGCTGAAAAAAAAAATTAAATAAAATTCCAATGTCTCAGAACCCAAAAACATGTCTTCCTATTATAGTTCCAATTTAGCTAAAAACTTAGCTAATAGATGGCCAAAAATGTTCAAACTCAATTTTCGCATAATGCCCATATTCCATATCAAACAATGTGTGTTAACTCAATTGGAACATGTACTTTATTTCCCTATGAAGTTATTTAAAAATAACAATATGATAGATTAATTTCTGTTTTTAGTCACTGGGTGACATTATTTGTGGGTCAACAGTTTCCATACATCAAGAAGACTTCCTCTTCAAACAGAAAGAAAATTCCAGATAAGAATAACAATAAGATCAACTTGTTGTGTGTTGGGGGGGGGTTTGACTGGACAAGGTTGGGTTATTTTGTGTTTATTTTCCTTCCCAGGTGATTTGGGGCTGTTCTCTGAGGAAAATGTGCTGCAGAAGAGTCTCTCTCCTCTGTTACGATGATTGGCTGCACCTGTTGCATTCTCGTGCGGCTCTCTATTAGGACAATCCACGACACCTGTGATGTTCACGTGCAGATCTGAGGACTTCCAGCTGGTACCAATGTAGTGATGAAGAACTACATTTAAACCAGCAGTGAGTTGGATAAGATTGCCGGAGAATACGACCTTGTGACGACCGTGTGGGGACGCTGAAGGCCGTTTCAGAGTCTGACATCGCGCCTGTGAAGGAGGACGAGGGTGAGAGACAAACGTTGTCAGCACACGACAGAGGTGAATATTCTGAAAGGTTTATCCGTGAATGTAAATTGGCGTTTATACGCAGCTGTAAGTAATTACTGGTGGAAATTGTTTGGCGTGCTCCTCACAGCAGTGGCGTGCGGATTAATGATCCTCCACTAGCTGTGAGCAGCAGCCTCTTTGAACTAAGTTTTGAAACCAGACCTAAACATGTAGCTGATAAGTTTGCCTCTAAACAATATTTTGTAGTAATAAGTGTTGAATAATCTCATCTCTGTTCCTCCTTCGCAGAGTACAGTCTGGGAAAGTCACCTGGGGGGGGGGGGGGGGGGGGTTGGCGGAACTCCTGAGTCCTGAACGTTCGGACTCCGACTGTTGAGACGCTGAGAGAGCGCGCCGCCTTTTCACCTCACCAGAACTATAATTATTTAGTATTTCATGTATAGCACAAAGGGAGAAAAATAAATGTGTTTTCTTTTTGGAACTGCTTCTGATTATTTCATGCTGGGTTCAGTCAGATACTGGACCGCTCCTCAATCCGCGTCTTATCCATAACAGAATTCTCCGGCCAAACCAATATGGACCCAGCGGCAGCAGTTCCTTTTCAGGAGAAAGTCCAGCAGCACCTGGAGATGAAAACAAATGCCGTGGTTCAGGGATTGCTGAACCTCCGACAGGGGCGACGACGCGCAGCTGATTATTCTGTGGATTTTCGAATCTTTTCCGCTCAGTCTGGTTGGAACGCTGCTGCTTTGAGGGAGATGTTTGTAGACGGGTTGAATGATTCCCTGAAAGATGAGCTAGCCGTCCGTGACGAACCGAAGGATTTAGATGAGTTAATATCCTTGGTTATTTGTCTAGACGATCGGATTAAGGAGCGTGGACGAGAGAGAGGGCGAGTGTCTGAGCGGGGTGTTTTGTCTCGGGGTTTTCCCCGACATAAGTCCGGACCGCCTCTTCTTTGTTCCTCTGAGACTCCTCCGACGGGACCTCTAGCTCCTCTAGTGGACGAGCCAATGCAACTTGGAAGGGTCAGAACAGCCATATTGCCCCGGTCAAACGAGCATCAGGAGACAGCATCATAACATGGCTCCAGGTGTTTTATGGACATTTTTGTGGGATATAAATGGGAGTTTTTGTAAACCAGGTTTTGTGTATAGCACTTGAGGTAGTTCTGGTGGGGTGAACAGGCTGGCTGGTCGGAGTTCGTTTGGACTCAGGTAAGCGTGTGTTTTTTTTTTAATTGTTTATAGTTATTTAATTTTTGTTGGCGGAATGGGTCATTTTATTTTGTTGGTTTTTATTTCCCTGTCCCCTAACCCCAGCCTCACACACTTCTGGCCGTTCGTCTTTGGTGTTGTAGGGTGGTGCAGGTTGGTTGGTGGGCATTCCCATGAGGACCTCTGCACCTGGGTGGGGGGGTGGGGGTGGGGTGGGGGTGGGGTCCAGGGCTCTTTTCTTAGATTTAGTTGTTTCCCGGTTCCCCTCCAGCCTCAGCGTGCCTCTGACCGTTCGCCATTGGCATTGCTGAGGTGTCGGGCAGTGGGGATATACTCCAGTCGGAGCGGTGGGGCCGATCAGTGCCGTATGCCTTTTCCGCTGCCCACCCCTCCCGGTAGGCTGGAGTATAGTCGAGGGGTCGGCACCGGCCGTCTTGCCAGTTTTCCCCTGCCCTTGGGGGTGGAGCTGGGTTGCGTTTTTCCTATTGGCTTCTCCGGCTTAGTAGTCCTGTGCCGATTGCCACGACGTGTTTCCTGACGGACCTGGAGGGTCTTTCGGGGTGCTGGGGAGGTCATTGGGGCTTTCTGTGGTTTTGTTTGCTCCTGGGGTGGTTTTTGGAAATCCCTGGGGGTTTGGGGTTTTTGTTTCCTCCTGTTTCCCCCCGGGGTTTGATGGGACGGTCCTCTGGGGGGGAGGTTGACTGTGGGGCCGACCGGCCGTGTTGGGCTGGGGTGGGGTTCCTGGGTTGTGGGGGTGTCTCCTGGGGTTTGATGGGACGGTCCTCTGGAGGACGTTAAGGCTCCCGTGTATGCCTGGGGATTCCTGGATGGCTCCTGCCGTGGTCGTTGCTCCTGGGGTTGACGATGAGGTCCCCTGGGGGAAGTCGGGCTCCACATGTTAGGGGAGGGCGTTGTTTGTTTTTTCCTTTGACCTGTGTTCTAGTGTGTTGGGGGGTTTTTGTTGGGGTTTTTGGGTTTGTGTGTTTTTTGTTCCTCCCCAGGGTTTGATGGGACGGTCCTCTGGGGGGGGGGGGGGGGGGGGGGGTGTTGGCTTGGGTATTGTGTTTTTCTTTTGTGTTTACCCCGGTGTGCTTCCCTGGGGTATGTTTGTGGTACTCTCTGGGGGGAATGCTGGAGGCCTTTTTTTTGTGTTTTGTTTTTGTGTTTGGGGTTGTTTCGGGATGTTGTTTTTTTTTTTTTTGATGCCGGCCAGCCTTTCCATCGCATCTCCCGGCTCTGCTGCCTGCTGTGATCTCTGCCCTCCTCCTGCTTTGGCCTCTGATGTGTGGGGTTGTTTCTGGGTCTGGTTTGTGCGGTCGCCGGGAGGCTTCCCGTTGACGGGGGAGGGTACTGTTGTGTGTTGGGGGGGTTTGGCTGGACAAGGTTGGGTTGTTTTGTGTTTATTTTCCTTCCCAGGTGATTTGGGGCTGTTCTCTGAGGAAATGTGCTACAGAAGAGTCTCTCTCCTCTGTTACGATGATTGGCTGCACCTGTTGCATTCTCGTGCGGCTCTCGTTTACGACAATCCACGACACCTGTGATGTTCACGTGCAGATCTGAGGACTTCCAGCTGGTACCAATGTAGTGATGAAGAACTACATTTAAACCAGCAGTGAGTTGGATAAGATTGCCGGAGAATACGACCTTGTGACGACCGTGTGGGGACGCTAAGGGCCTTTTCAGAGTCTGACATCGCACCTATGAAGGAGGATGAGGGTGAGAGGCAAACGTTGTCAGCACACGACAGACGTGAATATTCTGAAAGGTTTATCCGTGAATGTAAATTGGCGTTTATACGCAGCTATAAGTAATTATTGTTGGAAACTGCTTGGTGTGCTCCTCACGGCAGTGGCGTGCGGATTAATGATCCTCCACTAGCTGTGAGCAGCAGCCTCTTTGAACTAAGTTTTGAAACCAGACCTAAACATGTAGCTGATAAGTTTGCCTCTAAACAATATTTCGTAGTAATAAGTGTTGAATAATCTCATCTCTGTTCCTCCTTTGCAGAGTACAGTCTGGGAAAGTCACCTGGGGGGGTGTTGGCGGAACTCCTGAGTCCTGAACGTTCGGACTCCGACTGTTGAGACGCTGAGAGAGCGCGCCGCCTTTTCACCTCACCAGAAGTATAATTATTTAGTATTTCATGTATTGCACAAAGGGAGAAAAATAAATGTGTTTTCTTTTTGGAACTGCTTCTGATTATTTCATGCTGGGTTCAGTCAGATACTGGACCGCTCCTCAATCCACGTCTTATCCATAACACAACTTTATTTATGCCAAAGGAAATTATTTTGCCAGAGTACTGAAACAGTGACAGTAAGGGCCCCTTCATGCACAACACAATGTTGGGCGAAAGACACAGAAACCAGAAGAAAACGAAGCTGACAAAAAACAAAATGGGGAACCACAAAACATTAGCCGGAGCAAAATTTTGGATCTCTGCAAGTCTAGTTTATTTTTAGAAGTCATCTCAAACGATTCATTGCACCATGAGAAACTATTAAACCCATACTACCAGGAAGAAAATTATTGGTCCTTACACTGATGATCAGCTGGAACCGTTTTTTCCTCACTTTTTTTCTGCTTGGTTATTTTTAGCAAGCACTGTGTTAATGTAGCCAAGACTGTTTTGCCACACTTGACCCTCACAAATATATGAACTCCTACTTGCTGTTTGAGACATGCCAACCAAGACTACAATGACCTATATTCTTATTCTCCTTTTGGCTGCTCCCGCGAGGGGACGCCACAGCAGATCAATCATTTCCATCTCAACCTGTCCTCTGTAACTTCCTCTGTTACACCAACCACCTGCATGTCCTCCCTGAACACATACATCCATACATTTCCTTTTTGGCCTCCCTCCTCTCCTCCTGTCTGGTGGGTCCATCCTCAGCATCCTTCTCCCTATGTACCCTGGGTACTTCCTCTGCACATGTCTAAACCATCTCAATCTCGCCTCTCTGACTGTCTCTAAACATTCCCAGCTGAGCTGTCCCTCTGATGTGTTCATTTGTAATCCTGTCCATCCTCTTCACTCCCAAAGAGAATCTCAACATCTTTAGCTCTGCCACCTCCAGCTCCGCCTCCTTTCTTTTTGTTAGTGCCACCATCTGTAAGCCGTACAACATAGCTGGTCTCACTACTGTCTTGTAAACTTTCCCCTTCACTGTTGTTGATGTTCTTCAGTCACAAATCACTCCTGCAACCTTTCTCTGCTCACTCCACCCTGCCTACATTCTGTTCTTCACCTCTCTACCCACTCTCTATCACGTTGGACAGTTGACCCCAAGTATTGAAACTCGTCCACTTTTACCACTTCTACTCCTTGTAACCACCTCATTCACACACATGTACTCAGTCTTGCTCCTACTGACTTTCATTCCCCTTCTCCCCAGAGCATATCTCCACATCTCCATGCTAGACTCATCCTGCTCTCTACTCTCACTACAGATCACAATGTCATCTGCAAACATCAAGTCCATGGAGACTCCTGTCTGATTCCATCTGTCAACCTGTCCATTACCACTGCAAACAAGAAAGGACTCAGAGCTGATCCTTGGTATAATCCCACTTCCACCTTGAATGAGTGTCATTTCTACTGCGCATTTCATCGCTGTCACACTATTCTTGTACATGTTCTGCACTACCCTCACATACTTCTCTGCCACTCCAGACATCCTCATACAACACCACAACTCTTCTCTTGGCACTCTGTCATAAGCTTTCTCTAAATCCACAAACACACAATGTAACTCCTCGCCTTCTCTATACTTCTTCATCAGTATTCTCAGAACAAAAAAGGTGTACAAGCAGCTTTGGAAATTAAAGCTACTAGAGTGCCTGCATACTGAGAGTAGTGGCATTCAATGTGCAAGGGCTGATTGGCACCATGTTGTTTCCACGCAAACGTGACTGATCTCATGGTACAACCCCAATTCCAATGAAGTTGGGACGTTGTGTAAAATGTAAATAAAAACAGAATACACTGATTTGCAAATCCTCTTCAACCTATATTCAATTGAATACACCACA
Organism: Thalassophryne amazonica; assembly: GCF_902500255.1. Classification (NCBI taxonomy): domain Eukaryota; kingdom Metazoa; phylum Chordata; class Actinopteri; order Batrachoidiformes; family Batrachoididae; genus Thalassophryne; species Thalassophryne amazonica. The sequence continues at coordinate 128,276,948 of NC_047103.1, read as the reverse complement.
AAGACAAGATATTTAATGTTCAAACTGATAAACTTTATTGTTTTTGTGTAAATATTTGCTCATTTTGAAATGATGTCTGCAACATGTTCCAAAAAAGCTGGGACAGTGGCATGTTCACCACTGTGTTACATCACCTTTCCTTCTAACAACACTCAATAAGTGTTTGGGAACTAAGGACACTAATTGTTGAAGCTTTGTAGGTGGAATTCTTTCCCATTCTTGCTTGATGTACGACTTCGGTTGTTCAACAGTCTGGGGTCTCCGTTGTCGTATTTTGCGCTTCATAATGCGCCACACATTTTCAATTGGTGACAGGTCTGGACTGCAAGCAAGCTAGGCTAGTACCTGCACTCTTTTACTACAAAGCCACGCTGTTGTAACACGTGCAGAATGTGGCTTGGCATTGTCTTGCTGAAATAAGCAGGGATGTCCTTGAAAAAGACGTTGCTTGGATGGCAGCATGTGTTGCTCCAAAACCTGGATGTACCTTTCAGCAGTGATGGTGCCATCACAGATGTGAAAGTTGCCCATGCCATGGGCACTAACACACCCCCATACCATCACAGATGCTGGCTTTTGAACTTTGCACTGGTAACAATCTCCATGGTCTTTCCCCTCTTTTGTCCGGAGGACATATCATCCATGGTTTCCAAGAACAATTTGAAATGTGGACTCATCAGACCACAGCACACTTTTCTACTTTGTGTCTGTTCATTTCAACTGAGCTCGGGCTCACAGAAGGTGGCGGCGTTTCTGGATGTTGTTGATGTATGGCTTTTGCTTTGCATGGTAGTAGAGTTTTAACTTGCACTGAATTGCGTTAACTGACAATGGTTTTCTAAAGTGTTCCTGAGCCCACGCAGTAAGATCCTTTACACAACGATGTCGGTTTTTAATGCAGTGCTGCCTGAGGGATCGAAGGTCACGGGCATTCAATGTTGATTTTCGGCCTTGCCACTTACGTGTAGAAAGTTCTCCAGATTCTCTGAATCTTCTGATTATATTATGGACCGTAGATGATGGAATCCCTAAATTCTTTGCAATTGAACACTGAGAAACATTGTTCTTAAACTGTTGGACTGTTTTTTCATGCAGTTGTTCACAAAGTGGTGATCCTCACCCCATCTTTGTTTGTGAACAGCTGAGCCTTTTGGGGATGCTCCTTTTATACCCAATCATGACACTCACCTGTTTCCAATTAGCCTGTTCACCTGTGGAATGTTCCAAACAGGTGTTCTTTGAGCATTCATCAACTTTCCCAGTCTTTTGTTGCCGCTGTCCAAAATTTTTTGAAATGTGTTGTAGGCATCCATTTCAAAATGAGCAAATATTTGCACAAAAACAACTACATTTATCAGTTTGAACATTAAATATCTTGTCTTTCTGGTGTATTCAATTGAATATAGGTTGAAGAGGATTTGCAAAATATTGTATTCTGTTCTTATTTACATTTTACACAATGTCCCAGTTTCATTGGAATTGGGGTTGTAAAACACACACACACACACACACACACACACACACACACACACACACACACACACACACACACACACACACACACACACACACACACACACACACACACACACACACACACACACACACACCTCAATGCAGTGGGTTGTTGGATGGATGGTTTTACTCCCCAAAAAGGTTAAAAATGACGGGATGTTGTGTGTATGGATACAATAATCAATTTGAAAACTGATATAAAATGTACAGATTTCCTGCAGATACAGAAAGAAGAAAAATATGGCAAAATAAAGCAATGTCCAGTACATGTCTCTCTCAGGCAAGTTCATGTTCAAGCTTATACACAGTGTGTAGATCCTACACTTCAGACTTTTAAATTATAATTATAGCTGTAAAATAAGGCATTAATTTGGGATATTAATTATAGGGCCAATAATGTCAACAAGATTGTTTGTTGATTAATATCATAAGTGCCAGGCCAGGCATTGATTTTTAAAAGCACAGATAAAAAAAAATACCAGGAGATATAATTATTCAGGAAATCAATAATGATTTCAGTGCATCAGCAGAAAGGTTAAAAATCTCCTTTCATTTTCTTCTGTTGCCGTGCTGCAGACTTAATTCAAACCTGCTAATTACTTTTCTTGTAGAAGAAACTTGCTTTAATAATGGTGATAGAAAGATCCAAAATGTTGTGTGGGCCACTGAAGAGGAGGTACTGCTGGCCCACCACCACCAGATGGCGCCCTGCTTGAAGTGCGGGCTTCAAGCACGAGAGGGTGTCGGAGCAACCGGGAGTGACAGCTGTCACTCATCATCAGCACCAGCTGTCACTCATCCACAGTTCATCACCACCACCATAAAGGCCGGACTACAACTCCACCTCCCCGCCGAGAAATCAGCCACTAGAGAGGTAATTTTCTCTGCTGAACTAAACCCTGACTTATAGTCTGAACTTATTTGCAGCTGTTTTCCTGTGGTGTTGCCTTATCTGAGGGATTGGCGTTTGGTGTGATCAGCGATGGCTTCGCTTCACACTCCAACCAGATAAGTGGTTAGACAGGAGCTGCACGAGTGTGTGATTGGAGGTGGAGGTGCTCCCTCCCAAAAGAACACAGACTGTGGGATTACTGAGTGTGCGAATTCACACTCATCAATACTGTTTCTGTTCTCTGCCAGCAGTACCAGGTCTGACAGCTGGAGACGGTGGCCACCTGGGGATCCAGGACTTGGCGGCTCCGGTGTTCTTCAGATCCGTTGGCGGTGAAGGCCATGTGGGATCCGGCTCGGTTCGGGACGGACGTCTCCTATCCTCAAGCCTGCCCACACGTCACGCTACATATAATTGTCTGTGGTACCAAAACTGTGTTTGTCTGTATTCCGTTGTGCACCTCACAACATTAATTTGTTACTGTTTGGCTTCTCCATTGTCCGTTCATTTAACGCCCCCTGTTGTGGGTCCATGTTCCTACACTTTCACAACAGGATTTCTCGGCCAGCGTCATGGATCCCGAGGGGCGTCAACCATCGCTTGAACAGCCAATGGAAGAGCGAGGTGCACAGGCGTCAGCAGGAGGCGTGTTAGGTGAGCTGCAGCAAATCTTAACCGCTTTCACTGCTCGGCTGGACTTAGTCACCAAGCAGAGTGTGATTCTCAATCGGAGGATGGAGGCTCTCACCGCCAAGGTGGAAGCGCATGCTCAGGGCGCTGCTGCAGCACCTCCCCCTGCTGACCGGAGGCCTGAAACAGACATTCCGCTGGTCGTTCAATGAACCCCCCCACTGTCCCCTGAAGCATACATAAGTCCTCCGGAGCCATACGGAGGTTGTGTCGAGACGTGCGCGGACTTCTTAATGCAGTGCTCGCTCGTCTTTTCACAGCGTCCCGTCATGTATGCGTCAGACGCTAGCCGGGTGGCTTACGTAATAAATCTGCTTCAAGGAGAGGCACGCGCCTGGGCTACGGCGCTCTGGGAGCAGAATTCACGGCTCCTAACAACGTATACTGGGTTTGTGAGGGAGTTCAAGCAGGTTTTTGATCACCCCCATAGAGGCAAATCTGCTTCGAACTTGCTGCTGTCAATCAGGCAGGGGTGTCGGAGCACAGATAAGTATGCAGTCAACTTCCGCACTGCGGCAGCGCGAGCCGGCTGGAATGCTGTTGCGCTCCGCGCCGCCTTTGTAAACGGACTGTCTCTGGTCCTTAAGGAGCACCTGGTGGCGAAGGACGAGCTGCGGGATTTAGACGGGCTTATCGACCTGGTTATACGGTTAGACAACCGATTAACAGAACACCGACGGGAGCGAGACGAAGGACGTGGTCAGGCACAAGCCGTCCCTCTTCCTCCCGGGTCCGAAAAGGAGCCGTCTTCCCCACGCTCCACAGCCAGGGCACTCCACGTGACGACAGCTCCCCCTGCTGACGTTGCTATGGAAACGAGCAGGGCCAAAAGGCGATCAGATCAGAGACAAAGGAGGCTGGTCCATGGGGAGTGTTTTCTCTGCAGCTCAACCGAGCACACACAGAAAAAATGCCCCAAACAGTCAATACAGCAGCACTCGTCCTTAGAGACTGGGCTAAGGGCGGGTCACAATACCCACGCGGGGAGACCCCGAAAATCTGCACGCATCCCAGTCACGATCCTGAGTGGGGATCTAACCCTTCACGCCCCAGCACTGGTGAACACGGGGTCGGAGGGGAATCTGCTGGACAGCAGATGGGCAAGGGAAGTCGGGCTCCCTCTAGTGGCTCTACCTTCACCTTTGAAGGTACGGGCACTAGATGGCACCCTTCTTCCACTAATCACACACCAGACACAGCCAGTGACATTGGTGGTGTCTGGTAATCACAGCGAGGAAATTGTGTTTTATGTAACACCTTCTACCTCCCATGTGATATTGAGTTATCCTTGGATGATAAAACACAATCCCCGGATTGATTGGCCGTCTGGGGTTGTGGCTCAGTGGAGCGAAACCTGCCACCGGGAATGTCTCGGATCCTTGGATCCGCCTGGTGTGACAGCTAGTGAGGAGGTTAAAGTCCCCCCAATCTGACGGCGGTGCCAAGTGAGTACCATGATCTTGCTGACGTTTTCAGCAAAGATCTGGCGCTCACCCTTCCCCCGCACCGTCCGTACGATTGTGCCACTGATTCGATCCCGGCCATTGAGTACCCGTCCAGCAGGCTGTACAACCTCTCACGTCCTGAGCGAGAATCAATGGAGACCTACATCCGGGACTCATTAGCTGCCGGGCTGATCCGGAATTCCACCTCCCCGATGGGTGCTGGTTTCTTTTTTGTGGGCAAGAAACTCATGGATGTGGGCATGGATGGCGGACTCCATCCATGCATTGATTACAGGGGGCTGAACGAAATCACGGTTCACAACCGATACCCTCTGCCCCTGTTAGATTCAGTGTTCACGCCCCTGCATGGAGCCCAAATATTCACAAAACTGGATCTTAGGAATGCGTACCACCTGGTTCGGATCCGGAAGGGAGACGAATGGAAGACGGCATTTAACACCCCGTTAGGTCACTTTGAGTACCTGGTCATGCCGTTCGGCCTCACTAACGCCCCTGCGACATTCCAAGCTTTGGTAAACGATGTCTTGCGGGACTTCCTGCATGGGTTTGTCTTCGTATATCTGGACGATATACTCATCTTTTCCCCGGATCCTGAGACTCATGTTACGCATGTACGTCAGGTCCTGCAGCGGTTGTTGGAGAACCGGCTGTTTGTGAAGGGCGAGAAGTGCGAGTTCCACCGTACTTCTTTGTCCTTCCTGGGGTTCATAATCTCCTCCAACTCCGTCGCCCCTGATCCGGCCAAGGTAGCGGCGGTGAGAGATTGGCCCCAACCAACAAACCGTAGGAAACTACAACAGTTCCTCGGTTTTGCTAATTTTTACCGGAGGTTCATCAAGGGCTATAGTCAGGTGGTTAGTCCCCTGACAGCCCTGACCTCCACAAAAGTCCCCTTCACCTGGTCGGATCAGTGCGAAGCCACGTTTAGGGAGTTGAAACGCCGGTTCTCGACTGCACCAGTTCTGGTGCAGCCCGATCCAAGTCGCCAGTTTATAGTCGAAGTGGACGCCTCTGACTCAGGGATAGGAGCCGTGCTGTCCCAGAGCAGGGAGTCCGACAAGGTTCTCCACCCATGTGCCTATTTTTCCCGCAGGTTGACCCCGGCTGAAAGGAATTATGACGTCGGCAATCGGGAACTTCTTGTGGTGAAGGAGGCTCTGGAGGAGTGGAGACACCTGATGGAGGGAGCTTCGGTACCGTTCACGGTTTTCACTGACCATCGGAACCTGGAGTACATTCGGACCGCCAAACGTCTGAACCCCAGGCAAGCCCGCTGGTCACTGTTCTTCGGGCGTTTTGACTTTCGGATCACATACCGCCCCGGGACGAAGAACCAACGATCTGACGCCCTGTCCCGGGTGCACGAAGAGGAGGTCAGGACCGAGCTGTCAGACCCAACCAAAACCATCATCCCCGAGTCCACTGTCGTGGCCACCCTCACCTGGGACGTGGAGAAGACCGTCCGGGAGGCCCTGACATGGAACCCGGACCCGGGGACCGGTCCAAAGAACAGACTATACATCCCACCAGAAGCAAGAGATGCCGTCCTGGACCTCTGTCATGGTTCCAAGCTCTCCTGCCACCCGGGGTGCGAAGAACCGTGGCAGTTGTCCAGCAGCGCTTCTGGTGGGCGTCTCTGGAAGCCGACGTCCGGGAGTACGTCCAGGCCTGCACCACCTGCGCCAGGGGCAAAGCGGACCATCAAAAGACCCAGGGTCTCCTCCAGCCTTTGCCCGTGCCTCATCGCCCCTGGTCTCACATCGGCCTGGACTTCGTCACGGGCCTCCCGCCGTCCCAGGGCAAGACCACCATCCTCACAATAGTGGACCGGTTCTCCAAGGCGGCCCACTTCGTGGCCCTCCCGATCCCGGTCTGCAGCCCAGGAGACTGCAGACCTCCTGGTCCACCATGTCATGCGTCTGCATGGGATTCCATCGGACATTGTCTCGGATCGTGGTCCTCAGTTCTCCTCCCAGGTTTGGAGGAGCTTCTGCAGGGAACTGGGGGCCACCGTAAGTCTCTCGTCCGGGTACCATCCCCAGACGAACGGGCAGGCAGAGCGGACGAAACAGGAACTGGAGCAGGCCCTCCGCTGCGTGACCTCCGCGCACCCGACGGCCTGGAGTGACCATCTGGCCTGGATCGAGTACGCTCATAATAGCCAGGTATCATCGGCTACCGGCCTCTCCCCGTTTGAGGTGTGTTTGGGGTACCAGCCCCCATTGTTCCCGCTAGTGGAGGGAGAGGTCGGGGTGCCCTCGGTCCAGGCCCATCTGAGGAGGTGCCGTCGGTTGTGGCGTACCGCCCACTCTGCCCTGCTCAAGGCCCGGACGAGGGCTAAGGCCCATGCAGACCGCCGGCGTGCCCCGGCCCCTACGTATCAGCCCGGGCAGGCGGTTTGGCTATCCAAGAAGGGCATTCCACTACAGGTAGAATCCCAAAAACTAAAGGACAGTTTCATCGGACCATTTTCCATACTTAAAGTCCTCAGTCCGGCCGCAGTGAAGCTGAAGCTACCAGCTTCACTGCGGATTCATCCAGTGTTCCATGTTTCACGAATCAAACCCTACCACACATCAACTCTCTGCACCCCCGGACCGGCGCTGCCTCCTGCCCGGATCATAGATGGAGAGCCTACCTGGACCGTGTGCAGGCTCCTGGACGTCCGTCGAAAGGGCTGGGGGTTTCAGTATCTGGTGGACTGGGAGGGTTATGGACCCGAAGAGCGCTCCTGGTTGAAGAGGAGCTTCATCCTGGACCCGGGCCTCCTGGCCGACTTCTACACCCGTCACACGGACAAGCCTGGTCGGGCGCCAGGAGGCGCCCGTTGAGGGGGGGTCCTGTTGTGTGGGCCGCTGAAGAGGAGATACTGCTGGCCCACCACCACCAGAATTCGCCCTGCTTGCTTAATTTCATACAACTTGGTAAGGTTGTTGGTGATTTGAATTCCCAAGTATTTGATTGACTTTTTATTCCACTTGAATTTATATTGCTGTTTCATAGATGGAGAGGGGCTATAATTAATGGGGAGCACTTGAGTTTTATCAATATTCAACTTAGAACCTGAGAGGTGACCATAATAGCTTAATAAATCCATTATCTTAAGTAAACATTTGTCTGGTTGTTTTAAATATATTAACACATCATCTGCAAACAATCCAATTTTGTTTTCTATATCTCTAATTTTTATTCCTTCTATTTCTTGCTCTTGTGTAATTGCCTGAGCCAAGGGCTCAATATAAATTGCAAACAGGGTTGGAGACAGGCAGCAACCCTGCCTCGCTGATCTTTCTAATCTAATCCAATTTGTGAGGCTACCATTTATCTTAATTCTTGCTTTTGGGTTTTGATATAATGTTTTAACACAATTGATTGCTTGTGAGTTAAGCCCAAACCTTTCTAAACAGAGATAGAGGAATCGCCAACTAACAGAATCGAAGGCCTTTTCCGCATCCAAACTTAAAAGGACAGCACTTTCGTTTGTTTTTTGTATTTCTTCTATTATATGTAGTGTCCTTCTGACACTGTCTTGAGTTTGGCGCCCTCTAATGAAGCCTGATTGATCTTCATCTATAATTTCTGAAATGAATGATTGGAATCTATTTGAGATTACTGATGTGTATATCTTATAATCACAGTTCAAAATTGATATTGGTCTAAAACTTTCGCAATGCTCCCTGTCTTTACCCTGATTATGAATGACAGTAATTACAGCCTCTCTCCATGATGGTGGCAGTGTACCATTCTTCAGAGTTTGATTAAAGGATGCAAGTAACATTGGATATAGCTCTTTCTTAAAAATCCTATACCATTCAATAGGATATCCATCTGTTCCTGGAGTTTTGTTTGAGTTCATTCTTTTTATTGAATATTCTAGTTCTTTCTCTGTAATCTGTGCACATAATATTGAGTTTTGTGTTGTATGGCTGGGGGGGCCTGGCTGCCTTTTTGTTTCTGTCTTTTGTCCTGTCTTTTGTTTTTCCTTCCAGGTGGCTTGCATTTGGGACTGAGTGGCTGTGTAGCTGAGTTTATCAGGACCTCACCCTGATCACCTGAGGCTGATCACCTGCGGCTCGTCAGGACTCACAGCTGTGGTGCATCTACATGGATTGGAACATGGTGGCATTTAAGACTGGAGTACACAGTGTGTATTTGCCAGAGACTCGACCTTGTGACCAGACGGGTGAGATCGTCGTCTCGGGAGCCATCTCATCATCAGTGGATGCAGAGAACGTCCAGGTTTGATGCATGGTCTGTGAATTGATGCATGGTCTGTGAAAGAGGAGGGGGTGAGGTCTCACGCTCGTCAGCACACTTCCTGAGGTACGTTAGATTTTGTGACTAACATTTATACAGTCAGTAAATGTGGTGTCCCTCACACCTTATTATATTGAGCTGTATGTTGGTCGTGTAATCAGCTTCCTCTGCAGTGGAGTTTAGTGAACTGGATGTTCCATGCCTGCAGGGTGGGAAGCTGATTAGTAATTAAACCAGGAAGTGTTTGCTGTTTGTGCACCTTTGAGCGTTCTCTCTGTGTGTTGAGTGTGGACTCACATAATGATTCCTTCTTTCACAGACTCGGTTTGTCGCGGCCACCTGGGGGGTGTCGGCGGGGTCCTTGGGTCCGGGTTGGTTCTGGCTCTGGACCATTGGCGCTGCTGGGAGCGCACCGCAAAACCACCACGCCAGACCGCGCACTTTAATATTTTTTCACAGCACTGTTATGTTCATTAAACTCTGTTATCCTTTGTACCGTGCTCTGCTTATTTTATACTGGGTCCTTCAAACGCTGGTCGGTTCTCCGGGCTGCGTCCGACATATAACAGTAGTCTCTGGCCAAACATCACGGACCCAGCGGTAGCAGAGACGGTAACGCGCCGGGAAGGCGGCAGCAGACGTTCAGTAGTTATCCGGATCAGTTGCGGGTGCTCTCCGCCCGGATGGTGCGTGTTTGAGAACCCATTATCGAATACTGATTTGAGCTCTCTTGCAGCCATGTTCCTGTGTTGTGCCTTATCCGAGGGTCGTGGTGGAGTGTGACTGGCGACGGCTTCGCGTCACGCTCCGACCGGATGAGAGGTTTAAACTGGAGCTGCAAGAGTGTGTCTGTAATGGGTGCACGCGCACGGCGGAGCTCTGTGGCACGGGTCGCTGTGCTTCCCGTGTTACAGTTGTAGCCCCGTTTCCCCGGATGAAGATAACTACTGTGTCTGTTGTGTCAGCTCCCGTGTTATTTAGTTAAATCACATTGTTTGGTTGTGTGTTACACACAGCTGCGCACAGAAGAGCAGCTTGAGTTTGTTTTCTCAGTTACCAAAGGGGTTTTTTCATTTTTAGCACTCTGGCTCCCTCTGTTGGTGACTGAGTCACATTACCGTTAAGCTCTTAAGTTGGAACAGGTGTGTTCCATTTGTTTGAGCTTAACGGTATACATCACTTATTAGTTTTTTGAGTTGGTTTTTGTGTGGGATTTTATTTGTACACTATTTAGTGTCTGGGGTCGTGACCCTGCAGTTCTGTTTGGAGCAGAAAAGGACCCAAACAACTGTATGTTAGTCTGTTAGTCTTTCTTTTAACATTTTGTTCTTCTCCTATATTTGGAAGGTCTAATGTATTTAAAAATGTTTTAATTGTTTCATCTTCTGCTGATTCAGGTTGAGCGTACAGGTTTGAATAATAGTCTTCAAATGCCTTTTCAATTTCCTCTGGTTTATACATTAATGTTTTGTATACAGGGTCTCTGATTTTATTTATAGTATTTAGTTGTTGTTTGTTTATTAATCGCCTGGCAAGAGATTTAGTTAATTTAGGGCCTCCTTCATAGTATGTTTGCTTTAAAAATCTAATTTTCTTTTCTACTTCTTCTGATAATATTTTATCTATTTTCATCCTTGCTTCTTTAACCTTTTTCAGGGACTCCAGATCCTTGTTTTTCTTATGTAATTGTTCTGATATTTCCAATTCTTCTGTAACCATCTGGAATTCCTGAATTCTTTTTTTTTTTTTTTTGTATGAGGAGTAAGAAATTAGTTTGCCTCTTATTACTGCCTTCATAGCATCCCACACCATTGTGGGATCTGTCTCTCCATTATCATTTTATTTTTGATAGGCATTTATTTGATTTTTTATATCCTGCACTAATTGCTGGTTGTTTAGCAAACCAATATTTAACCTCCAGTGTGTAACCTTAGGTTTCCTATTGAGATCCAGTGTTAATTTCAAGGAACAGTGATCTGATAGATCAGCTGTCCCTATCTGACATTCTACAATCCGAAACCGATCTTCTATGTTCATAAAAAAGTAATCTATTCTTGTGTGAGCTGAGTGTGGAGCAGAATAAAATGTATAATCCCTCTCTAAAGGGTGACATTCTCTCCAAACATCCATCACTCCCAATTCAGTTAGTGTTACATTAATGTATCTAGACAAATGTGTTTTACTTTTCTTTTTAGTACTATTATAGTCGAGAAAAGGATTTAGGACTACAGATTAGAATTCCTTCCGTTTCTTGTGTAATATTATCAAAGACAGATTTATAAAAAGATTTATCAGATTCTGGTGGGGCATAAATATTTAATAATGTGACCATTTGATCTTCTAATTTTCCCCTGATCAGAATGTATCTTCCATCTTTATCTTTAATTTCCTTTAAACCCTCAAATTTTACATGATTAGAAATTAGGCTCGCTACCCCTCTTTTTCTTCCTCCTTTAAATGAACTATAGAATGTATTTTTAAAACCCATATTTTGTAATTTTTGGTGCTCCTTGTCTGTCAAGTGAGTTTCCTGTAAGTAAATTATCTCAGCTTTTTCTTTTTTAAGCTTTGTAAGAACCTTGCCCCTTTTTATTGGATTATTTAAACCGTTCACATTTAGTGACATGAACCTTATAGTATCAAGATGCATTATAACTAAGATAATAACTCTGAAGACAGTCTGACCATAACAACACAATTAACTCTAGAACTGTAGAACACTTAATGAAAAAATGAAAAGGATCTATCCGATATCCTGTGGAACCACTAATTGGTCCCAAAGTCCCGTTGGTAGGAGAGGGGTAAAGCCTCCTGAAAAAGAAGGGCCCCTCAGTAGATGTAGGTGTTGAGTCGAAGAGTCCTCCTTCCAATCTACCCAAGTCCAACATAACTTGTATTTTGCTTCTTGCCAGATCTTTATCTCCCCACCCCCCCCCCTTTTTTCCCCTCCCCGGGAGGCAGATTATCGGGTTTTCACTCACTAGCTTCTTTTTTCCGATAAATTAAATAAATAAGAGGGGTGTTAATATGAAGAAATGTAAAATAATTCGAATTTCAATATATATTATCTAAATGTCTCTATGCAAATTTGTTTTTCACCCCTTTGCTCACTTAGTGAGTGAGAAAGTAATAAGAATAAGGAAAAAAAAAAAAAGATAATCTGTTATTTATAATCAGTTACCTCCCTTTAATTACTTTTCCGCCTTATTTCCGAAACTCCTGTAGTCTCTCCCTCGATCTTTGGCCCGCACTGCTCGGTGTATCAGACGCTGTAGAGGTGCGCGTCCAGGGAAAAGCCTGTTGAATGCGTCTCTCCATCGCATCTTCCTTCTGCTCTGTGCTTCTGGTCGTCACCTTGAGCCCTCTTCTCCGCATCTCCCCCGCTGCCTCTCCCGGACTGCCGTATGTCTTGGGACCGTCGTGCCAGTGGATTTTGATGTTGGTCAATGGTGTCTGGAACTTAAATCCATTTTCCTTTAGTACCTTCTTTATCCCTCCATAAGCTTTGCGCTTTTGCACCACATCGTAGGCATAGTCATGGTCAAAAAATATTGGCTTTCCATTTATTTTAACACGTTTCTGCCAAGCTTTCTTGAGGACCAGTTCTTTTGTGTCAAATTGAAGGAAGTTTACGATAATGGACCTGGGCGTTGCTCCATGGTCGGGTCTCCCAGCCCCAGTCCGGTGTGCATGTTGTATCATGAGTCTTGTCTCTGCAGGGAGATCCAGCTCTCTCTGCAACAGGTCCTCCACGAAGCTTATAACCGAGACCCCTTCGGAAAGTTCCGGAACTCCGAAAATGCGCACATTATTTCTGCAGCTCCTTCCTTCTAAATTTGTCAGCTTTCAATGTTTTCTGCTCTTTAAGAACCATAAGCAGAGCATCTTTTGCTTCCATGTTCCAATCTTCCACTTCACTTATGCGCGTTTGTGCTTCGTTTAATGTCTCCCATTGATCTTGCAGCTCTGTATTAGTGTCGTCAATTCTCTTGTTTATGTCCATCTTAAATGTTTCAAACTCCCTCTTGAAGTCAAAAATCCGTCTTTTATTTCTTTTCGTAGTTCCACAATTTGCATGGTCAGTCCAGGTATCCCCTCTCGTGGCCCCGAGGTGTTAGCCGTTAGCATGCTAGCTTCGGAAGCGATTGGATTTTCTTCCATTTTGGCATTTTCTTGAGTTTTGTTTCGGGAGTTTCGAGTCTTTCGCTTCTCACGTTTGTCACCCCCACTCATCACACTCTTTGATGTGTGTATTCAGGCTTCTTAGTTGTTTTGTGGGGTATAATTACTTCTCCTGGCAAGAGCTCTGATTTAAGCTGCCATTCCCTCGCTGTCCAACCGGAAGTCCATTTTAGAATTTTCTAATTATTCTGCAGTCCCAGAGACAATGCAACAGAGTTCCTTTCACATCATTACACTTGGTACATATATCTGGGATATTTTTGCTAAATTGATGCAATTTTTCTGGTGTTACATAAGTTCACATTAACCATTTATATTGCAGTAATTTAAAGTTTGTATTATCATTTGCATGTTGAATTTAGAATAGACAAGTTGAGAAATTTTATTCAATTAATTCTCAGAATGTGTTCTTTTTGAGTTATTGTCTTAATAACCCAGAGGGGTTGGAGTCAATTATCCATTTATTTTTTCACTGCACTTTATAGGGTACATGACCCCTTTAAAAACTTGTGGACAAGCTTCTTTTAAAATGCTGGAAGAACACTGCTTTGAACATGAACAAATACAAATAAACACTAAATCCAAAGCAGATTTTGACTAATTTGTTGAAGAATCCTTTGTCATACTGTATGCCAACTCATATTAAACTTTATTACTGACCAGTGAAGATCTTCAATGTTTTTTAGCTTCCAGTGTTAATATTAAATTCTAAAAAATGCTAAAACGCTTTTGTGTTTTTGAATTACCGGTCATGAAATTATTGGCCGTCTCAAGGTTGGAAAATTGCTGTGTTTCAAATCACCATGTACCATCTGCTGTTGCAGATGACAGTGACACAATATGAAAGATTTTCTTCCATCAACATGACAATGCAGCATTAGAGTTTGTGCTTCATCAGCACAAAGTATTTCATATTGTGAAGAGAAGAGCAGCAGCGTGACACAAGACAGGAGATGGAAAGGAAATGAAAGACTGAAGAAGGATGACAGACACCAGTAGAATATATTTTGTGTGTGGTTCTGCTGGTATACCAAATACGTTAATTTAAAAAACTGAAGAAGGCAAGATGGAGGAGACAGACAGTACAAGTGGAAGAAAGCGAAGAAGACAGGCGATATACACAGAAAGTGCGAAGAAAAGACGTCATTTGGAGCGAGAGAAAAAGAGAAGATCCACGACGGTGAACATAAGGAACCAAAGAGATCGTTGGGAGCAACTGCGACAGAAGACAGGCAATCGAACTCACAAGGATTTTGCAGCACTGCTTTTGGACAGGTGAGTTGCCTGGTGACTGGTGTCTGACAGTGTACAGTTATGGTTATTATCTGATATCTAGGTCAGGTTGCGCAAGACGCACTTCCGGCTTGAATTTGTCTGCAGGTTTTGACGTTCGCTGGGGTGAAATATGCTATGGATTTCGCTCAAGTTATATATGGTCTCACTAATTAAAAATTCCCCCAAAATTTTAATGGGCTCTAAATATGATGTAGTTTATATATATTAAACTTCAGACTATGTTTTATCTCTTGAAGATTTTCAAGAGATATTCCAGCCTTAAGAATGTCACGTTTTTGGCATACCAAAATATTTATATATATAGCCGACGACCACCCATATATTTATATATATAGCCAAGTGATCTCTCTGTGTGTGTGTATGTGTGTGTGCGTGTGTATGGCTTTGATCACAGAGAAACTGGGGAGAGTTAATAATTGCTATTTGGTATGGTTATGTATTTTCAGTCAAGGATGAAAGCAAAGAATATGGAAAGTTGATAGGATGAATATTTTTGGAGAAATTAGGGATATTAGATAACATCAGTGAACAATGGATGACAAAAAGCTCTGGATTGGTTTTAGTTTTTCCACACAGCACACCAGAATATATTAAAAGTGAAATGGCATCTGTGTACGTGTATGCGTGCAGGCATATAACTTCGATCACAGACCAACTGGGGAAAGCTGACATTTGCTGTTTGGTATGCTTATGTATTTTGGGTCAATGATGAATGCTGTCAAAACGGAACATTGACAGCATTAAGAAACTGCAGATACAGTTGTATGCAAACGTTTGGGCACCCTTAATAATTTTCATGATTTTCCTTTATAGATCATTGGTTGTCTGGATCAGAAATTTCAGTTAAATATATCATATAGCAGACAAAAATACTGATATTTGATAATTGAAATTAAGTTTCTAGTATTTACAGAAAGTGTGCAATAATTATTTTAACAAAATTGGGCAGGTGCATAAATTTGGGCACCCTTGTCATTTTATTGATTTGAATACATTCAGCACTAACTACTGGGACACAAAATTGGTTTGGTAAGCTCAATGACCCTTGACCTCCTTATATAGGTAAATCCAATAATGACAAAGGGTATTTAAGGTGGCCATTTGCAAATGTTTCCCCTCTTTGCATCTCTTCTAATAAGTGGCAACATGGGAGCCTCTAAACAACTCTCAAATGACCTGAAAACAAAGATTGTTCAACATCATGGTTTAGGGGAAGGATACAAAAAGCTATCTCAGAGATTTCAGCTGTCAATTTCCATTGTGAGGAACATAATGAGGAAATGGAAGACCGCAGGCACAGTACTAGTTAAGGTCCAAAGTGGCACGTCAAGAAATATCTCAGACAAGCTGAAGCGAAGGATGGTGAGAACAGTCATAGTGAACCCACAGACCTGTTCCAAAGACCTATGACATGATCTTGCTGCAGATAGTGTCTCTGTGCATCGTTCAACTATATAACGCACTTTGCACAAAGAGATGCTGTATGATGCTATAATGCAGAGGAAGCCTTTTCTGCATACACGCCACAAACAGAGTCGCTCAAGGTATGCTAAAGCACATTTGGACAAGCTAGTTTCATTTTGGAATAAGGTGCTGTGGACTGATGAAACTCAAATTGAGTCATTTGGACATAACAAGGGGGAGGTATGCATGCCTGAAAAAAAGAAAAACACAGCATTCCAAGAAAAACACTTGCTACCTACAGTAAAATTTGGAGGTGGTTCCATCATGCTGTGTGGCTGTGTGGCCAGTGCAGGTACTGAGAATCTTGTTAAAATTGAAGGTCACATGGATTCCAGTCAATATCAGCCGATTCTTAAGAGCAATGTTCATGAATCAGTGATAAAGTTGAAGTTGCGCTGGGGCTGGATCTTTCAACAACACAACGACCCTAAACACTGCTCAAAATCTAATAAGGCATTCATGCAGAGGAATACATACAATGTTCTGGAATAGCCATCTCTGTCCCCAGACCTGAATATTATTGAAAATCTGTGGTGTGATTTTAAGCGGGCTGTCCATGCTCGGAAACCAACAAACCTGACTGAACTGGAGATGTTTTGTAAAGACGAATGGTCAAAAATACCTTCAACCAGAATCCAGACTCTCATTGGAAGCTATAGGAAGCATTTAGAGGCTGTTATTTCTGCAAAAGGAGGATCTACTAAATATTGATGTATTTTTTTCTGTTGGGGTGCCCAAATTTATGCACCTGCCTAATTTTGTTTAAAGAATTATTGCACACTTTGAATGGTCAAAAATACCTTCAACCAGAATCCAGACTCTCATTGGAAGCTATAGGAAGCATTTAGAGGCTGTTATTTCTGCAAAAGGAGGATCTACTAAATATTGATGTATTTTTTTCTGTTGGGGTGCCCAAATTTATGCACCTGCCTAATTTTGTTTAAAGAATTATTGCACACTTTATGTAAATCCTATAAACTTCATTTCACTTCTCAAATATCACTGTGTTTATCTGCTATATGACATATTTAACTGAAATTGCTGATCCAAACAACCAATGATTTAAAAAGGAAAATCATGAAAATGACCAAGGGTGCCCAAACCTTTACATACAGTTGTATGTAAAGGGTTGGGCACCCTTGGTAATTAGCTCACAACAGTGAACAGTGGATGTTGATAATTACATTCTGGACTCACAATTTATTACCAGCAGGGGGCGGTAAATCCTCTATATATTAAAAGCGAAGTGGCGTTTGTGTATGTGTATGCGTGCATGTGTGATTTTATTTAGTAAGTTCAACTTAAGTACATAATAAATAAAACATGTTTAAAGTACATGGATGACACAAGAAAGTGAAAACACTTATTTCCACTGTGCTTCCATTTAAAAATCAAATAACAAAATAGAAGTAGTACTAAAATAAAATAATAATAATACTGATAGTTCTAAAAACATTCTGGACTCAACACACCATTCCAACTCATTATACAAACTTTGCATAATTTATTACCAGTCTTGAAAAATATCAGCTACCTATTTTATAAACACTACCCAATCTATAGCACGTGGATCCCCACGGGCAATGTGCTAATATATATATATAAATATATATTTGATGACATGAAACAGTTAAAATATTTGAAACCTCCAAGGGATGATTACTTTTTTAAGGAAAGAGATGTTAAAATGAGAAAGAAAGATGTAAAGAGAGAAAGCTGAGCCACTAACCTTTCATTGGTGTCCCCATCTCCCTCCTGGCTCATGAAGAAAAGAAAGAAAGAAAGAAAGAAAGAAAGAAAGAAAGAAAGAAAGAAGAAAGAAAGAAAGAAAGAAAGAAAGAAAGAAGAAAACAAATTATTGTACGCTGTAAAGAGGAAGAAAGATGTGCGAGGGGCAGCTAAGTACAGGTGTAATGAACTTTAGAGTCATTTCTACAAATTTTGAACCAGCAGTTGCCTTCCCTCATCTTTAGGCTACAGTCAACACCAGACATTTTCATCCTCATCTTCCACTGGGGTCAAGATGAGAGAAGTGACACGTGTTTTGCATGCTGTTTGCCTGTTCATGTAATTCCGCAACAATTGCTATGACTGACAAGAACATCCTACAGAAGCCATCATCATTCTAAGACCCAGATCTGGATTCTGCAAGATAGTTTCCACCTGACACTGTTGTTTCTACAACCACTGTCCACATCTGTGCACCAACGTACACGGATGTAGACAACCACAGACGCCTGATAATACAACACGAGCTTTAGTACTAAAACGCATTACGAAGACTAATCACACACTCCCTCTTAAACAGAAAAAGAAACTCACTCACTCCATGTCTGTGTGGGAGCGCAGCAGAGAGAGAAAGCTCCTCAGTTGTATGGCATGAACATTCTCTGTTGCTGTGCAGTGAACAGATTTTATCTTACTCTGCTCTGGACCACATCCTTCCATTCATTCAGGAATTTCCATTTATGTCCTTCTCAGTACTTACTTGAGCAACTACTCATTTGGGGTATGGCGCACGGACCAATGGTGGTCTGTGAAGACATTTTGCAATATTCAAAAGCTGCTCCCTTTGTGTGAAGAAACTTTTGAATATTGCAAAATGTCTTCACAGACCACCATTGGTCCGTGTCGTCAGTCACTACACTTAAAGCATTTTGTGGGACTGTTAAAGGAGTTTTGTGTTGTCCATGTCTCTCGTCTGCTGACTTTGTGTCCTTGCCATAAAACGTCTAACTTCTCACCGTGCTTTCTCCTTGTATCGTAAAGGGAATGTGAAACTATTTTATGTTTTGCCCACTACACTCCAATGACTAATTTGATGATTTCATCCAACCCCTTTGTGTGTGGCACTCAACTATGCAATCAAAATTTGAATGGTGTAAATAATAATGTGGTCAGAAATGCTGCAAAAGCATTTGCTTATCTTTACAACTCATGATTTGTAACCGTACAGCTTGTGACTGTGCAGGTCCAATGCAGCTGCTACTGCTTTGGTGATGAAGTGCTTTTATTGTAAAGCACATTCAGAATTATTTGTAGATGAACAAAGTGAGCACTTGGCAGAGAACCCTATCTATTAGAATGAAAAAATTTCAGAGCTGAATATCCAGATGTTTTTACGGAGTTACTTATGGAAAATTTTGCAGACCCTCTCACTAACTGATCAGGTCAGGGCTCTTGACATGTAATGGTGTTGTGTGCTGTTGCATCCACCACACTCCAGAACTTGTGCGTCATGGATGGTAACCACCCAGGCAGCCAACCAGTTCATCTCCACCTCTTGAAATTAATCATCTACCTGCCGCATATCCTTGGCCTTCTCCAGGTGATGTTGCACTCAACACTGAGGCGCCTGTGTGTTGGATCATACAAAGACAAACATGCCACATGGTCAACATGTCGTAGATGATACTCCCTCACAATGCAAGTGTACTCCAGATCTGACTCTCTATAACTACCCGACTGTTTGAAACAAAGTCAATCCAGTGGTACCTTGTTAGCATCCAAGTCTCACAACCACACAGTGAGACGGGAAGTGCCAGGATACTGAAGAGTTGGAGCTTCTTTCAACTGCAAAGCTTTTGGGTCCTTCACAATGACAATATCTCGCAATATCTTAGGGTTTTTGCAAATTATCAGGATGTTGCCGAGAGCATCCAGGTCAACTGTATCAAGTGTTTTGCCAAAATCAACATTGGCTGCAGAGAAGCACCACAGCTATTTGTGGTTGCGTTTAATGAGTACCGGCAGAGATAGAATGCAGTCAGTAGTTGACTTCTTTGGGGTGAAGCCAGATTGTTCCAGTCTCCAAGTGTAAGTAACTGGAACTGAATCCAGATTCACAGACTCCATTAATCTTCTGCTTGCTGTGTTAATCACAGGAAACAATAACACTAGTACTCTGCATGTTTACTTTACTGCTGAGAGTTATAAGGGAAAAAAGTTAATTGTATGCAATAGTTTGTCATTTTTTTCTTTCATACCATGACTATGGGGGAAAGAGTTGTTGAGCTGTTCCATCACTTCTTCCAGCCCAGATGCATCTTGGGAAGGGTTGGACAACTCGTCATCACCTGAAAGAAGAAAAGATGGTTAAAGTGAAAGCTTTACCATTTACCTGTATTTTGGCTGCTTAAATAATTCACAGCGTCTTTCTGTAACACCGGACATCTCTGCGTTGTATTTGTAGAGTCTATGTTTTTTAAACAGTGGGTGCAAGTGAAAGGATTTAAACGGGAGTGTGTGTCTGGTCTTACCCATTGTATCAGTTGTCTGGCTGGCAGCCACGCGGAGCAGAGGCAGGGAGGAGTCAGAGTGCTGAGAGGAGGTGGAGGGAGAGGACAGAGCTGTGCCGTTCACCTTAGAATCCGTCTGTCGCACATTAGAAATAACAGCCGTGACACATGAGAAGAGTCAAAAGAGAAGTTAAGTACATGTGGGACTGAGGAGTTGGCTGGATACTCTGTGATTAGTGGCCTTCAAACAGTGTGAAGGAAGCTGCTTTATTCGTGTTTAGCTCACTTGTGGGAATTTGAGTTTGACCTTTTAGCTGTTTTAAACTTGTGTTGTTCAGGAGAATAGCTGTTGGACACTAAAATATTGAAGGGCTCCATGCTTTACTCAGAAAGTAAACTGAAGAAAGCTGAATGTGCAGATTAGCAGTCAGAAAATAAATTAAAAAAAGGCTGTCTACATTCTTTGACCAAGGATGGCAGATGGCCACAAGCGCATGCTCCCATGGTAACAATACACAATGCTAGTACACCAACAAACAACACATGCCCTGCATTTGAATAGTCAGTATGTACCAACATCAGTTAAGAACCCACCTTCCATTACTGTAGTACAGACTAGAAGTAAGCGACCATGTAGTAGGGGCACAATTTGGATGAACAACACCGCCACCATATTATCTGTCCTTAGACCCAAATGTTTAGAGGTAACGCATGTGTGCATAACTATGTATGCCACAAAAGTTTCTATTTTGTAACAGCAGGCTTTTTAAATGGTTCCTGATGTGCAGTATATTTGTACAATACCACAGCGTCTTGGATGTGGCTACTGTTTTCACGCATGTTCGCTATAGGAGTCGTGTAGCGTAGTCCGTTTGCTCACTATGGAGGAAGTAGATCATCCAGGGACCCTTCGATGACTACTAAATGCATACAAAGTATTCCGACACTGTACAGATTGTGCATGCTGCCTTTTGCCTACTACATAGTAAGCTAGTATGAGAGTACTCAGATGTAGTCATAGTAACGCACATCTTTTTTGACAAAAAGGACTACATTTTCAAGGACTACATTTCAAGGACTTATATTAATGTTCACAAAATTTCTCCTAAATATGCGAGTAATTGATTCCAGAATGCAGGCACCAACTCATGAAACTGGCAGTGTCTAGGTTTGTTAATCAAGGGCCATAATGCCAAAATGTGTCAATCTTGTACAATATTACAAAATGCTTATTATTAACCTATAACAGGGATTTGTACCAAGTTACATGAAATTCCATCAAAAAGTGTGAGAGGAGTTGACTTCAGAATGCAGGAACCCAAGCATGAAACTGATGGAATTCTAGGTTTGTTATCAATGTCCATAACTCTGTTAAAATGAGCCCAACTCGAATGAAATTAAAATATGCATATTACCAACCTATAACAAGGAATTGTACCAAGATTCGTAAAAGTCTTACTAAAATGTGAGAGGAGTTGATTTCAGAACGTTTGTACCCATTTTGGGATGGACAGATGGAAATCTCCAAGACATTATCCCATTTGGCCAGCAGAGGATAAAAAATGTGCATGATTATTTTGACAAACACTCTGCCAACATATGAAATTACTCCTAAAATTTCAAAATTAGACTGAAGTAATATAATGTTGAAATTACTATTTGATCATAGTAGATATACAGTTGTATGTACAAGTTTGGGCACCCCTGATAATTTCCATGATTTTCTTTATAAATCATTGGTTATTTGGATAAGCAGTTTCAGTTAAATATATCATATAGCAGACAAACAGTGATATTTGAGAAGTGAAATGAAGTTTATAGGATTTACAGAAAGTGTGCAATTATTCTTTAAACAAAATTATGCAGGTACATAAATTTGGGCACCCCAACAGAAAAAAAAATACATCAATATTTAGTAGATCCTCCTTTTGCAGAAATAACAGCCTCTAAATGCTTCCTATAGCTTCCAATGGGAGTCTGAATTCTAGTTGAAGGTATTTTGGACCATTCTTCTTTACAAAACATCTCAGGTTTGTTGGTTTCCGAGCATGGACAGTCCGCTTAAAATCACACCAGAGATTTTCAATAATATTCAGGTCTGGGGACTGAGATGGTCATTCCAGAACATTGTACTTGTTCCTCTGCATGAATGCCTTAGTAGATTTTGAGCAGTGTTTAGGGTCGTTGTGTTGTTGAAAGATCTAGCCCCGGCACACCTTAACTTTGTCACAAGATTCATGAACATTGTTCTCAAGAATCTGCTGATATTGACTGGAATCCATGTGACCCTCAACTTTAACAAGATTCCCAGTACCTGCACTGGCCACACAGCCCCACAGCGTGATGGAACCACCTCCAAATTTTCCGGTAGGTAGCAAGTGTTTTACTTGGAATGCTGTGTTCTTTTTCAGCCATGCATACCGCCCCTTGTTATGTCCAAATAACTCAATTTTAGTTTCATCAGTCCACAGCACCTTATTCCAAAATGAAGGTGGCTTGTCCAAATGTGCTTTAGCATACGTCAAGCGACTCTGTTTGTGGCGTGTATGCAGAAAAGGGTTTCTCTGCATTACAGCATCATACAGCATCTCTTTGTGCAAAGTGCACTGTATAGTTGAACGATGCACAGCGACACTGCAGCAAGATCATGTTTTAGGTCTTTGGAGTAGGTCTGTGGGTTGACTATGGCTGTTCTCACCATCCTTTGCTTCAGTTTATCTGAGATTTTTCTTGGCCTGCCACTTCGGGCCTTAACTAGGACTGTGCCTGTGGTCTTCCATTTCCTCACTATGTTCCTCACAGTGGAAACTGACAGCTGAAATCTCTGAGATAGCTTATTGTATCCTTCCCCTAAGCCATGATGTTGAGCAATCTTTGTTTTCAGATCCTTTGAGAGCTGTTTAGAGGCTCCTATGTTGCCACTCATTAGAAGAGATGCAAAGAGAGGAAACATTTGCAAATGGCCACCTTAAATACCCGTTCTCATGATTGGATTCACCTGTGTAAGGAGGTCAAGGGTCAATGAGCTTACAAACCAATTTTGTGTTCCAATAATTAGTGCTAAATGTATTCAAATCAATAAAATGACAAGAGTGCCCAAATTTATGCACCTGCCTAATTTTGTTTAAATAATTACTGCACACTTTCTGTAAATACAAGAAACTTCATGTCACTTCTCAAATATCACTGTGTTTGTCTGCTATAAGATATACGAGTATTTATCTGAAATTTTGTTGTGGGCTGGGGTGTTTGGCTGGCTTGGTTTTTGTTTTCTGTTTCTCCCACCAGGTGGTATGCATTCAGGACTGAGTGGCTGAGCATCAGGACCTCACCCTGAACACCTGAGGCTTGTTATCACGTGCAGGTCATCAGGACTCACAGCTGTGGTGTATTTTGTCTTAATCAGAGATTGCTGCATTTAAACCTTGAATGCACAGTGTGTGATTGCCAGAGACTCGACCTTGTGAGCAGACGTGTGAGATCGACGTCAGGAGAACAATCTCACCATTACGGACGCAGAGACCGCTCCAGGTTTGACGCCACAGTCTGTGAAGGAGGATTGGGTGAGGTCTCACGCTCTTCAGCACACTTCCTGAGGTAATTTGGTTTTGGTGACTTTTATGAAGTAATGACAGTGGATTTGGTGTCCCTCACACCTTGTGTTAGTGAGCTGTCACGTTATGCTAATTGTCTAATCAGCTTCTGCTGCAGTGGAGATTTGAACTGAGTTGTTCCGTGCCTGCAGGGTAAGAAGCTAATGTATAGATTTAAGCCAGGAAGTGTTTGCTGATTGCGTGCACCTTTGAGTTGTGTCTCTCTGTGTGGAGTTGGACTCACCTCATGTTTTCTTTCTTCACAGATTCGGTTTGTCGCGGCCACCTGGGGGGTGTCGGCGGGGTCCCTGGGTCCGAACTGCTGTGGCTCCGGACCGTTTGCGCTGCTGAGAGCGCGCCGTGTTTTCACCTCACCAGACCGCGGACTGTTTAGTTGTTTAATATCACTCACTGTTATGTTTATTAAATTCTGTTATCTTTTGAACCGTGCTCTGCTTATTTTATGCTTGGTCCTTCAAACGCTGGGTCGGTGCTCCGACCGCGTCTGAAACATAACAAATTTCTGATCCAGACAACCAATGATTTATAAAGGAAAATCATGAAAATTATCAGGGGTGCCCAAACTTTCGCATACAACTGTATAAACACCTGTTGTACAATAGTGCAACCTTGACTTTCCATTTGGGATTATTTTTCTTCATCATCAATGGTTTTTGTTGGCTAACAGTTATTAGTGTAAAACTGCAGAGACATTTATCAATTTGAGAAATTAAATATGACCCTGAATTAAAGCAAAACATGAACTCACTGTTAACCTTCATGGAAGAACAAATATCTTGTCAGTGTTTATTTGTGATTTGGTATAAATATATGTGTGCCGTCAGTGAAACATAACTTTCATTTGTGCGACTTTTTTCAGTTTTTTCTTTGAACAGTGATGGGTTGGAGAGAAAAGACCGGCAAAAATTCTTCTCTTTGTGTCTTTTGCCTCATTTTTTTAACCGGGTATATTTATAAGTATAAAGGTTTAGAGTATTTTGTACAAATTAACAACACAGTTAATGTGTTAAAAATTTTCATGTCTGTTTGAATACTGTGACATTCGACATCAGATATTTCGCCATACTGAGGCTTAAAATGTACCTTTTTGTTTAATAATATTTTTGTTGAATAATTTCACTTTATATTTTGATTGTCTTGCATACATATAATAACGCCTGTCAGTACAAATCACAATCACATCAGTTCTGATTATTATTAACATACACACCCCATCAGTTACACACTCAGTGAAAACAAAGTGTCTTCAATTCACACCTACATCATAAAAAATTGAAATACTGCATTTTAACTTAGAATATGAATGAGCTTATTATAGTAAATTAGCTTTCTGTGATTTTGAGAAACATAAAGAGGCATGAATCAGGCTGGTTACACTGATGATTTTGGCTCTCCGCTGATGGAGTGATGTGCTGCTATTTTCATATAACGTTCAATGAAATCAATTATATTATATTATATTATATTTTTGGAAAAAAGAATAAGAATGATTGTCAGTCATTGGTTTGGCACATTAAACATCTGTAAACTGCTCAGCTGACAGACTGAGCTGCAGTGGGTAAAACAGGAGTCATATGTACTGTAGGTTTGCCTGCGTGCTGATGCGTGTGCACCTGCTCCAGTAGCTGCCTCAGCCGGTGCAGCTGAGACTCCAGCTGTTTGTTGTGATCCTCCAGGATCTGCATTCGGGCTTCCAGGCGTCCTTTGTGTTGCCGCAGCAGTTTGGCCTCGGCGATGAGCTCGGCATCGCGTGTGCTCTGCGGCGACACTGGAGGCATCTCCGGGGGTGACGGCAGTGGGGACAGACCCTTATGGTCGTGGGCCTTCTTCAGACGGTCATACTCAGCTTGCAGCTTCCTGCGTGGACGAGTTATGACACAAGACGTCAAACTAATCTGCTGCTGCCGACACTGACAGCTTAGGAGACAATTACTTTTGAATTTATTTATTTTTGAGGACAACCTGGGTGACTGCAACAACAAAGATGGAAAATGAATCTACTTATTTAATTATTTTTAATTATACAGCAAAAATTAATCATTTAAATGTGAGGAGATGATGTGATGTTATGATCTGATTTTATGTTTCATTCTGAATTTGATATTTGAATTCTGGAATGTGAAAAAAAACAGGTTCTGTGACACTGTGCTCAGTAGTACTTGTAAAAAAAAAAACCTTTAGTCAAGTCAAGTTTGGGAAGATGTACTGGTGGTGCACAACAGCATGGAACTGCCTTGGATCCTGGATGGCAACTGCCCAGGCAGACAACTGGTCCTTTCTCACGTCTCTAAAAGAAGCATCTATCTGCTGCAGCCTGGTGAAACATCGGTGTCCCCTTGGTCTTCCCCAGCTACTGGGGTCCTCAACACTCAGGCACCTGTGTGCTAGACCTTTTTTTATGTTTACATGAAATAGTAAAACAATTGTTCTTGCAAATATGTTGTAGCAAAGTCAAAGTTCTTCTGTTCATCTGGTCCTGTGAATTACAGTGGGGAAAGAAAGTACTTGATACACCTGCGATTTTGCAACTTCACCCACTTACTTATGCATGACGGTGTAGTGTGTTACTAATGGTCCTCCTTGTGACTGTGATCCCAGCTCTCTTCAGGTCATTGACCAGGTCCTGGCGTGTAATTCTGGGCTGATTCCTCACCGTCCTCAAGATCATTGATACCCCCACGCGGTGAGATCTTGCAGGGGGCCCCAGACCGAGGGAGACTGACTGTTGTCTTGAACTCCTTCCATTTTCTAACAATTGCACCAACAGTAGTAGACTTCTCACAAAGCTGTTTGACTATTCTCCTGTAGCACATTCCAGCCTTGTGAAGGTCTATAATTTTATCTCTGGTGCTCTTACACAGCTCTTTGGTCTTGGCCATTGTGGAGAGGTTGGGGTTTGTTTCTATGTGTGCACATGTGTCTTTTATACTCCTAATAAGTTCAAACAGGTGCAGGTAATACAGATAATGAGAGGAGAACAAGAGGGCTTCTTAAAGGAGAACTAAGAGGTCTGTGAATGCCAGAATTCTAATGTATCAAATACCTTTTTCATGCAATGAAATGCAAATAAATTATTTAAAACTCATACAGTGTGATTTCCTGGATTTCTTTTTTTAGATTGTGTCTCTCACAGTAGAACTGCACATACGCTGAAAATATCAGCCTCCTCCATCACTTGTAAGTGGGTGAACTTGCAAAATCGCAGGTGTATCAAGTACTTTCTTTCCCCACTGTACATCTGAGATGCAAGCCTAGATTTTATGTTTTGCTGAAAGAAAACCCTGTTTGTCCATTTTGTGAAGTCTCTATGTCTTGGTGAGCTTCATATTCATTGTAAAAACATGATTGCAGCGCTAGAAGAAGGTCGCCCATGGGTGAGTTTCCGTGCACTGACCTGTTCTCCTGCTCCAGGTCATTGAGGACCCTCTCTAGCTCTCCCTTCTCGTCCGTTTCCATGGAGATGAGGATCTGGGCGGGGCTGCGGGGCTGACTGAGGGGAGAGCCTTGGTTCAGAGACTGGCAGTAGTGCTGGATCAACATGTGCTCATCATCGCTGCAACCACACACACACACACACACACACACACACACACACACGCACGCAGAGAGAGGGAAAAGACAATCAGGAGTGAAACACTAATTCTGTCAGCTTGCATGTAAGTCGCAGCAGGAACAGAGAGAGGGGCAGAGCCGTCTTCTTTACGACACATTTGTCCTCAGACATATTTGGAACGCTGAATTTTGGAGCAATTCACTCCGCCACACTCTGCCAACTCTGACTGATCACATACTCACAGCCTGGGGTATCTGGGAGGATTTTAATTAGGTCAGGTATTTGGATGCTGCTGCATCGGCTGAGCCGCTTTCAGCCGAGGCAATCTTCCATTCAGAATACTAAGAGAGCTGCAGATAGCTGCTGCTTCAAAACAACAAACCCCCCCCAAAACGCCTGCTAGTTCAAAAGTAAAACTCATTATGGAAGGAGCACGTGGCTGTGGCTCAAAATGACCCCGAGATGATTTCTGCACATCTTATTCAGCACACCGGCCGAACTGCTGTGTTGATGTGCTTCCTTGGAGCTGCTCTTCCATTGTAACATTTTTAATTTTATGTGCAGCCGGGCACATGCCTCCTGCATCTATTATACTTAATCTTTAGTCTTTGCCCTTTATGGCTCTGCGTTTGCTCTCATTGCAGGAAATACAGTGGGTACATTAAGTATTGAACACATCACCATTTTTCTCAGTAAATATATTTCTAAAGGTGCTATTGACATGACATTTTCACCAAATGTTGGTAACAACCAGTAATCCACATTACAAAGAAATCAAACCATACATGTCCATAAATGAAGCTATGTGGTAGTAGCTGAACGGTAGTAGTGCTCAAATGAACTACACTACACTGTCCCGTGATGCAGCTGCAAACCAACGAAGACCACCGTCCTGGGAAAATGAAGACAGCAGACATGTAAATGGCAGATGCACCCACGCAACTGTGAATTGTCCAGGAGCCATTGAAAAAACAAACAAACTGCATTACAAAGTAGAAATTTTCACACTGTATGTGGATTTGCACGTATGCATCATCCATTAACATCTGGGTTAAGAGGCAGGTAACACGGCAGCGGCACAGTACATCCAAATTCTGTCCCTGCTTACTTCTCGTAAATACTGCAGTTACGGTTGGGTAATATGAACTAACCAACATTATGCACATACTACGCATTTGGATGCAGGTGGTATGGACTTGTGATGGATGTCATGTAAGTGTAAAATGATTTGTGCCGAAGGACTCTGATGATATTGATCATGAAACAGTATATTTAACAGTAAAATAAAAAAACATGAACATTATGAACCTTTGATTACATTTCAAAAATATGAAAAATGTTATTTCTTCTTAATGAAATATCAGTTTCGTAGAAATATAAAAATCATCTGTCTCTCATACATCTGTAGCATCCTGTTGGTTACACTACAGTGCTCAGTTTGGAAAAATGTGCAAAAATTTAATTTCAGTGATTTTTTATCATTAACATAAATCATGATGAGCAATAAAATTCACTATTCACAATTCACTAAAATTCAATTTTTACACATTTTTCTAAACTGAGTGCTGTAGTGTAACCAGCAGGAGACCACTGATGTGTGCAGTGAATTCGGTGGCACCACACCTGAATTTATTGAATATTTTTCTGGTGTCTCTTTTCATTTTTGCACTTTGTAGACAGTCCCTATCCTTCCGATTCACAGCCGTCTGCTCATTCAGATCAATGTTATTTTTTCCAGCTCAGACGATGGCTCATATGGATAAAAATAAGGTTGTAGCTAGTTGTCTAACTTCCTGAGTTTAGAAACTAGTGCTGTTTATTTTTCTACAAAACTTCTCTTAAGATTATTGAGCCATTTACCGGAGGGGGAGGTTTCTGTCCTCTCTGAGTTTGACACCTTCGTTCCCATTTGACAGGTGGACCATCCCAGTCAAACTCCTCACTTGACACTGTCCCCAGAGTGGGACACACCCAGATACACACACACACACACACACATATATATATATATATAATATATATATATATATATATATATATATATATATATATATATATATATATATATATATATATAATGAATGATATTCATATCCGGTGAGAACTTGGTTTTATGATTATCCTTCTGGCAGACATTGGTCTTTGTTTATTCTGTCCATTTTGGTAAAACTGCAAAGTCTTCTCCTGGTCACTGATTTGGATACCGAATGTCCACCTCTTGGTGAGAGTTGTTAATCTGGTCAACTGTGAAATGACCCACCTCTTGTCCAGCACACTTCTTGTCTGTACTTTTCCTGGCCGCTTGGTGTTCCACAGCTAACCAACATTTAGACATGCCTGTGAAATACTGGGAGAGTATAGTCTGGTCAGATGAGACCAAAATTGAACTCTTTGAATGCCACAGTCAAATGGCACTGCAAATTACCCCAAAAACATCACACTAAGAGTGAAGTTTGGAGGTGGGAACATCATAGTGCGGGGCTGTTTTTCAGTAGACGTCACTAACAAACTTCTTATTAATTGAAGGAAGGATAAATGGAAAAATGTACAGAGACATTCTTGATAAAAAAAAATCTGCTGCCATCTACCAGGATGATGAAGATGAATGAAGGTGGACATGTCAGCAAGGCACAGACAAGAAAACTCTCAACTAGTTTCAGAGAATGAAAATAAATCTGCTAGAATGGCCCAGCCAATTACCTGACTTGATTCCAACAGAAAATCTATAGAAAGAACTAAAGATCTGTGTTCATAGAAGAGGTCCACAGAAACTTCAAGATTTGAAAATCGTTTGTGTGGATGAATGGGTCAAAATCACACCTGAGCGATGCATACGAATAGTTTCTCCATACAGGAGGCATCTTGAAGCTTCATTACCAACAAAGGCTTTTGTATGAAGTATTAAATAAATTTCAGCAAACATGTTCAATCATTTTTTCCTGGTGGTGTTCCATTTTATAACACCTAACTTAATTTCTGTTCTTATTTGTTGTGGTGTCTTTGCATGTGTAGATTACTTGTGTTGTTGTGGCATCTGGTGAAACTTTCATGTCAGTAAGACCTTTAGTAATATATTTACTAAGAAAAATGGTGACATTTTCAGTACTTATTTTACCTGCTGTAATTAAAATCAAATCACCCGACAGTCAGCAACAGCAGCTCATATTCACTTTGCTTTTGCTTTTAATGTGGATAATTTGTGGTTGACAACTAAAATAACAATTAGCCACATTTTTTGGCAGTTTGTCGTGAGTTGCATAAAATCATCACATCCCATTTCTAACATGAAAAAACTAGACCCCTGAGGACAGAGAACATGAAAATGATACATGGAGGTGAGGTACACTGATAGTTTAACATCAGGTACACTACAATATGACACACGTTGCACATAGAAACACAGTCAACAACACAGATCATAAGCAGTCATCGGAACCAAAAGCTGACGGAGACAATTTCATTCGGCGGGCCAATCGGTGAGTAAGACTGGAAAACTAAACAAGCAAACAAGAAGCGGTTCTCACATGCTCTCATTGGGTGAGATACTGTCATTCAGATAAGAGCCATTACGAGTCTCCATTTCTGCTAACCTGCGGAGGGGGAAGAAACAGAGCAGTCAGTCCCAAATCAAAAGCTCGAGCAAATTAGCAGATTCTAGCGGGAAAGCCACCTCAACACAGAATTTGCTATGATACGCCTACAGCTGTGGTATTTTGGAGTATGGCAGAAGGGAAATACAACAATTAGCAGAAAACAGCATTAATTCTGAAATGATGACACTGTGGCTGACACAGAACAAAAGAGTTTGGTGAACAGGTAATGGACGTTTCCTTGAAGTGGTTGTAGCGGTTGTGTTTGGCAGTTGTTCTGGTTTTTACATCAAAAGATAAAATTATAAGAAACTCATGAACTGGAAAATGTCGTATGTCTCAACTCACATAAAATGAACTCTGGCAAACACACCCACTCAAAGCATTTGTAGTTAAAGCCCACCTCCACAGGATGGTGCTGTAGCTACTTCAAAGACTTAAATACAAAGGCAAAGATCAGTGCTTGATTTTTATTACTTATTAAAATTTTTTATTTCGTGGTTGCATGATTACAAATGAGTCAGCGCTCATTCTGGACTTGTCTAATTAGGTTTCAACTTTGTTTATGTATTCTGGCTCAGAACCAGAAAATATATGTTATATACACAAGAAACTTGTGAAAACTATTTGCTACTATCAGTTAATGTGGGGTTTGGTCCCGACTTTTCTCTTGGCTCTTGGTTTGATAGCCATTACACATAATGCACGGGCACGTCAAGCATCTGAGCTCTT
The DNA here is from genome assembly GCF_902500255.1 of Thalassophryne amazonica. NCBI lineage: Eukaryota > Metazoa > Chordata > Actinopteri > Batrachoidiformes > Batrachoididae > Thalassophryne > Thalassophryne amazonica. The sequence goes on along the minus strand of NC_047103.1, from coordinate 128,245,459 downwards.
TAAATCTTTTGCACAAGTTGGCCTGCAGCTGCTCTATAAAAGCAGCGTGGTAGGAGGGCATACATCCTATTCTGCTAATTGGTTTTCAATTTTCAGTGAATGACTTGTGTAACTGTCTATGTAGCTCAGATTTAATGCAGTGACTGACTGAACTGTTGGATTTAATCAATGCAGAGATATCCCAGTGTTACTGGATGTGACGAAGCAAATGCTAAAGATGAATAAAACAATCCAACATAAGCAAAAATACCTTAGCCAAGAACAGTAAAGGTCAAATTAGAAATTTGCTGTCTGTGTCCACCCTGAACCAACTCAATCTGAAAATGTCAAAGATGTTTTCACACAGGCATTTTCAGGTTGTGTTTTCAGTGGACACTGTGTGTAAAATCAGAGAAGGACAGAGGAGGTACAGCTCAGAATACTGGGTGGTTAGAGCACCGTTGTGTTTCTCTGATTCTCTGTCAACAGGGCTTCAATAAGGCCAAAGTCAGTTTCGGTGATCGCATTTACATATTTTTCGAGTTCTTTTAGCCATTTCATCACGGATCACAAACACCATCTGTCGAGCGATGAATTCTTATGCTGAAATACAACAATTTAAAACCCAGAATCATGTGTCTTACTAATAAACTGAGGCTACTGGAAAGATTGTTAATGTGTGATCAGTGAACTGATTAAAGACAACAAAATCCTGACAATCGCAAAGCCGCCGAGCATTTCTGACCAAGCTGAAATCAACGTTTCTCACAAACTCCATTTTCATTGTTTGTACAGAAACATGAAAGCAGCCATTCTGCTCCGTTTAGATCTGATCTCATCAATGTCAGAAGTGAAGCAGAGTCGGTCCTGGACAGCAGTGAGCTGGGAGACCACTTGGCAAGACCAGGGCAGGAAGGATAACTGGTGTAAAACTTGTGCCAACACCCAAGATGGATCTGCACTGGGTCGGCTGTGACGACCCTGAACAACAGTGTTTTTAAATTAATACACTGTATGAGTCATGTTTTTGAAAAGATTTTACTTTGAATGTGAAAACGTCAGAATGCGTTTTTGCCCTTAAAAACTTCACCCTCACATGCAAGTCAACCAGACATGGGGCCAAATAAAGATAAAATCACACTTCAATATATTCCCCCAAAATATCACACCTTACTTCAAACAGTTTTAATCATGAACACGTGCCTCAATACCTTTCTATCGATAAATGCACTTTAAAAAGTTATTAGTTGAGTTGCAAGTAAGAAATAACTATATAATAAGAAATACAACAAATACTATATAATAAGAATATTAATAACAAATAAATAATAATTAATAACAGCTGTGACTGACAGCTGTTGGTTACCTGAAGTACAAAATATAAAGTAGCTTCTCCCGTTCGTGCTTGGGCTTGCCACAGCAGATTCGGTAATGGAGTTGATTTGGCACAGGTTTTACACCGAATGCCCTCCCTAACACAACTCCAGATGTACAGAGACTGGGGCATTGGGGGAGCTTGAACCGACAACCTTCAATTTATGAGGGATGCACACTAACTACAGCTTGGTCATTTTGTACATTATCATTAAATGGCACTATTAATTTACTGAATTAAATAAAGCGATGTTGCATTTTTGTCGTGTGCTCAGTTCCGGCGTGGCAGTTCTCCTCCCACACTGACACCTGTAGGTACTGTGGAAAATTTGGTCTCAAATGACATCATCTGAGAAAACTGACGGCACCAGCTGGAATTTGTCTGTGCAGAGTGCAAGTACACGGGGCTGCGGCATCCATTTTTATTTTCAGTCTGCAATTACATAAATTTATAAAACATATTTTTATTAAATCTTAGCAAATAATTTAAAAAAAGCAATAACTGGTCTTGCCCCATCACCGTCATAGATCTGTGACCAAAATTATCTGGAGGCTTGACATCAGTGCAATTGATTTATTTTTAAAAGCTTACTGCTTGGCAGCAATTTTCAAGCAGATGGTTTGTGCGCGTGTTCGGAGGTGGGTGGGGCGCACTGAGCGTCTGTGATGGACTGGCACCTGCCCAGGCTGCTATATTTGCACTCATAAGCTGCTGCAGATTACAGAAACAAAAAGACAACCTTTCAGGCCTGGGAGCCATCAGCTCACTCAAGGCTTAATTATGTTACGTCTTCACCCTACAGCTGTCCTTTAATCGAGTGGATGCTATCTGAAACCTGCCAGATCTGGATGCGAGAGTCTGCGAGCACAGTGCCTGGGGGCTGGGGGCGAGGAGATTCACCGTGCGCGTCCTTCTATGCATTGTCAATGTGATTGAGTGTGTGTCCTGGCCTGAGGCAGCAGCGAGTGGTGTCAAACACCCTGTGTTGGGGATCAAACAGTCGGCCTGTAGCTCAGACCTCATGCCGGCTCCGCTAAGGGACGCCAAGAGTTCCTGGCTGACCGATTAAATGACCGGCTGATTGACTGACTTATTGTTGGATTGATTTGACTGCTTCTTGTCCCTCAGCGGTGGTTTTCTCTGAGCATTTAAGATCCTGCAAAGCGAAAGAGCACAGAAATGTTTTGGTGAATAAGCTCTGACTGGCTCAGTGTGGTCCAATGACGTTGATGCTCTTTGCTTTTCAAGCACACATGCTGGCACATCTCGATGCATTAGCATAACGCACAACTCCAGACTGAATACTGGGCTTGTTCCTCGCTCTGCAGAACGCTTATTCACCAAAATGTCAAAGCATCACTTTATCATGTGCACAGACTCGGGTCCTACTGTATGCAAAAGGATATCTTGACAGTTTATGTGACACTCATCATTAAGCCAAAAGTTAAACTCAGAATTCCAAACAACAGTGCTGCTGGATCCAAGAGACTGTGTTAGAACACTGCGGATTATCTTCAAGAATAAAGAGAGAAGTGCTTTAACTTGAGGGAAAACACATACTTTAACTTGTAATGATAAAAAAGAAAATACCTGTCATTTGACTTGTCAAGATATCCGATATTCCACATTGCTAATAAACAAACATGCACAAGCACCTTTCATAGCACTGACACATACAGCCATAATTAACCATAACACTGATCAATAATAAATCATTTTACTCTTACTGTAATACACAGTGCTGTGCAAATGTTTGAGGAACTTGTAGGTAAAAAAATAAAACAAATAATAATGCTGCAATGTGAAAATACATTCCAAAATAATGCCACAAATAATTTGTTCATCAATGAACAACAATTAATGAAGCCTAGTGCTATTTATATTTGACGCTGTGACGGACAGCGTCGTAAGGACAATGGGCCTCATGTATCAATGTTGCGCACTTGTGGCGTAAATTTACGGCGTAAACTTGAAATACACCAAAGTTGCCGTGACATGGATCAAGCAGTGCACACCTGCCCATTTCCACCGTACGCCTGACGTGATCTTGATAAATGCGGCGGGTGGAAAACGACCGTAATTATAATAAACATGCCCATAAATATTCAGACTCCGCTTCAGACACACCCTCGTTTTATGACATGGAAGCCGGGAAGACGGCAAAGAAAAAGAACTTCACCAATCATGACGCGTGCCAATAGAGTGCCGAAAGTGGCCGTCGTATCAATTGTTTTGTAGTATATAATCAATAAAGTGTTACAGTGGTCCCTCGGTTATCGCGGGAGTTACGTTCTAAAAAATAGCCCGTAATACGCGAAACTGTGACGTAGTCAGCGTTATTTTTTACAATTATTATAAACGTTTCAAAGCTGCAAAACCCCTGTAAACCCACATTATACACTTTCTCAATCAGGCATGAACATTTTCTCACTTTTCTCTCGTGTGTAAACACTCTCAAAGTTCAAACCTTAGTAGGAAAATAAAACCAAACTGTTTTCAGGCCCAAACATTTGTTTGAGAAATAAAAACAGAATGTTTTCCTATAAATAATTATGATGGCATTTAGAACTAACGAATTTAATTATAACGATCAACGAACGAGGTTGGACACATAAGAAATTATTAATAGTGACTGACCAGTATTTCACAGATCGGGCCTCTGCGTCCTGGCGCCGTGCCTTTTCCACTCGCACCTCGCAGCAGCAGGTGCTGTTTCCGTGTGAGAAACACAGTATGAGTAGGCCTAGTTGTTGGCGCTCTTTCTTCGTCTGGGCGAGAGGATTCTTATAAACAGACACGCAGAACACAGAACACTGTAAAAAAAAATTAACAGCATGCAAAACTGGACTAAATACTGTGCGGGACTGCGAGGCCGCATTATAGCGAGGGACCACTGTATTCACTTTTCACAGGTCAATAATTCTTGACGTGGATATTTGCTCGCTCAATTAATAAGACACGCCTAATTTGTCAGATTTCTTTATTTTTAAAATGTACCTCTTTATTGATTGTATTGTGACAAACGAATGGAGACGACAAAACCTGATTGCAGCACGGGCGAATTAAGGGAATGACATCAGTACAGTTGTAATTATCAATTTCGTAGTCTAAAACGATCACACCACATAAAGTTAAGCTCAGCGCTGCTCTGGCTCCAGGCTCGACGTCTGGAGAAGAAGGTGAGCAGCGCTTTCCTTCCTGTCAGCGCTGTAGCCACGGATCGTGCTCCATAACAATCCCGCAACAGCAGGATTTGTATTGATTATTATGTAGCATAATCAGGAAAGTGTTATTTATGTAACATATGCATTGATTTGTATAATGGCACTGTTTATCATGTTGATCATCTTCATTTCTATGTGGATTCCAGCGCTGGTTCATTTTGGTGTATAATTTATGCCACCTCTCGACCTGGTGTATATTTTCAGTGCAGCGTACGCCAACGACCACATTGATAAATGCCAAGTAGCGCAGCCGTTTTGGCGTACACCCCATATACGCTCAAATATCGCTGTACACAACGCTGATACATGAGGCACAATGCAACCGCGGTTATTGTTATCATACGTAGTCACACCCAACACACCTATTACACAGGGCGCTGTTCTATTACGATCACCCACTATCCAAAAGAAGTGCAAACACGGGATGAAAAATCTTACGCTGGCTTGCCTCCTAACTGGCTGGCTTATAAAGTACAGACCTGGCAACCTGCTCAAAAAGGAAAGTAAGAAGCTGTGCCTTCAGTGAGAACCGCAACAAACGCTGCTTCCACTTAAAGTGTTTACCCTGGTGGAGCACGACTGAACAAGTTTCAAGCTGTACTCACTAGGAATACTGTTTAAAGATGTTCAAACATGACTCAAGCTGTTAAGACTATGAACGCCTGGAAGTTACCACGCACCAGCAACGATTTTGTGAATCGAGATGAAATTTTGTAAGTTTGAAAATTTGATCTCAATTTCAACACTGGTTACGATGATGCCCGTAACTACTGTGTTGTTCATGACTGACAAAGATGGATCATCTAGTTGCTATGATGCTTCAAAACCAACCCAGTTTCACGGCATGTTGTGATTCAGCAGCACAAAATATACATTCATCTACTGGCTCGTCATATTGTCACAAAAAGTGCAATACTATCGTCATGGGAGCACAAATTTATTCCAATTTATTCCGTGACGGGTGCACATAATTAAAAGTGCATTGGGGGGGTTGGTTGTTGTGTGTTGGGGAGTGTGGCTGGATGTTTTGGTGTTCTTTTCTTTTCTTTGCTCTTCAGGTGGCATGGAAACTGATTTGTCTGTGGAGAAGGTGCTGGCTGAAGAGTCCTCACCCTCATCAACATCATGTGTAGCACCTGTGACTGGTGCTCACATGCAACCTTAAAGACTTTCAGCTGAAGCAGATAATTGGATGGCGTTCTGCATTTAAGTCATGTGTGATTCAAGCAGAACTGCCGGGAACTCGACCTTGTGATGTTCGTTTGTGAGACCCTGAGGACCGCGCCTGGGTTTGACACATCGAGCCCGTGAAGCAGGGAAGGGTGAGGACACATGCTGTCAGCACACGTTAAAGGTAATTAAGTGTTTGATTAATTGTTGATAGTAACTTGGTGTTTTGTTACACAGTATACTTGAATTGTGATGAGAATTGTGCAGTTTGCTTCTCACTGCTGTGGCGTGCGGATAAGTGATCCTCCACCTGTTGTGAGAAGCTGCTCATTTGCATAAAGTTAAAAAAGATACAGACCTGAATGTGTTGCTGATAGCGTGTGTCTTTTGAAAGATATTGTTGTAACTGCTGACTTACCTCACCTCTTCTTTGCTTCACAGAGAGTCAGTTTGTCGTGTCCACCTGGGGGGTGTTTGTCTGGTGGTAGTGGGTCCAGGAGCGCCGGGCTTCTATCCTTTTGGGCGCTTAAGAGCGCGCCAACAGTCACTCCACCAGAAGGACGTTCTTTTAGTTTTGTACACATTATTATGCACAGGTGAAAAATAAATTGTTTCTGTTGTTGGAACCGCTTTATGGTTATTTTTAGCGCTGGGTTCTGTCTGACGCAGGTCCGCTCCTCAACCCGCGTCGACACATAACAGTTGGTGGTGGTTATGGTTAGGGGAAGGAGTAGGGTTAGGTTATGGTTAAGGTTAGAGTTGGGGGGGTAGGAGTAGGGTTAGTTATAATGAGTTAAAAAAAAAAGTCACGAAAATCTGAATCATTTCGTGACGGGAGGACGAAAAAAACCTGCGAGACTGGGCTGTCAAAACACACCCCGATTTGCCATTTTGGATTAAATGAGAAGGAATGGCGCTCTGTGGAATAGGTCCAAAAGCGGTTATTAGTTAGCATTGGTATATACGGTCAGAGTAACTGCAGTACCACATACTGTATGTTCACGCTAACATTGTTTTTTTTTCTTGAATGCACTTAGTCAACAGTCAAACAATCTGTGTCACTGTAACATTGTTCATTCTTCACCCATAAATCTTGAAACTCCCTGAAATATAGAAAACTTGGTAGTCTTTTTGGGGGGTTTTGCCTGCTGCATGAACTCGCCTCCCTTCATGGTATCTGCTGGTATGTTTCTCCAATAGGAGACCATTTCTTCTGACCAAACCCTCAACTAAATTTGGAGAAATGCAGCATTAAACCTGCCATTTACTTCAACCATACTTCTCTGCTGCATGTTGACATTCATCCTTTTACTGCTCTCTGGACCTTCTGTAACAAAATCCTCTGTTACAGTCAAATAATTAAAATCTAACTGGATCAGACCACATTTCGTGTGTTTTGTGTACAGGTGTGCTGTTTGGTGTTGCCACAGTGCCAGAGGTAAGGCTTTTTTTTATCTTCAAGCTGTACATGAATGCAGCATTTGACTCGGCCTGACCTACTGCACAGGCAGCTTATAATGACAACGTACAGTGAACTGTGCCCAGTGGTTACTTCCACGCTCTTTCAATGTTTGTGTCATCTTGACCTACACGTCCAGTCAGTCATGTGGCTGCTCACCACAGGGGGCAGTGGCACTTGCTGGTAGAAAGTCCAGAGTGGAAATACTGGTATAATCATGCTGTTAACCAAGCATAGCATGTTATATCTCACAGGAGGACAATATATTGAAAAAGATATCAATTAGCTAGGCTTGTAAAATCTGTCCATGTTTCTCAATGTGTAATTTAAACTTTGAGCTGACTTGCCCACTTCATTATTTTGCTGTGGCTCTAAGCTTGCTTCAACGTGCAGCAGAGATGATGTGCTGCTGAGAGTCGGCGTATCAAAAATACTGTTTGTCATTTGATTATCTCAAACTGCCTCAGGTCACAAATGGCAATCACTCAGGCAGACAAAAGTAGCCATTTTCTGGTGGCTGGGTTGGGCTCAGCCACCGGTGTCATAGACTGAACGGTCCCCCCCTAAAACTCAGTTCGCCCTGCCTTCACTGCACGTGTCATCAGCCGCGGTTCACAGATTATCGCCTCGTTTTTGCTTCAAACTGTACTCCAGTCATGATCTATCTCAGCAACAGATATCTGAAGCTTTTGTACAACAATCATTTCCACATAAATTCAGAATTATTTCATCATGAAAAACGAAGAAAGCGATAACAGCGCCACAGCCATGCAAGCTGCTAGCTGTTGCGTTCACTGCACGTCCGTCATTTCAAAGTGTCACAGATTATCGCCTTGTTTCTGCTTAATACTGACTTTAGAATGATTTAAGAGGTTTGACCTTGTCACCTGATGGTTAATAATGTCATTAATCTATTTGATCGTGAAGAGATTCCGTCTCAGATGAGGTGCTGTGGTCCAAAGTGATGTATGCGCAGTGGAGGCAGGGTGGACCAATTTTTAGGGGGGGATCGTTCAGTTTGCAACACCGGCACCGGTGTGGGGACCCTGACCATGGGGGGGGGGGGGGGGGGGGTGTCTTGCTACATTGGGCAGTCTCGGGTAGGGCAATGGCCCCCTCACCGCATTGGTTGTTGGACTCTGGTGAGTGCTATGACCATGGTCGGTGTCCTATGTCGTGTTTGTGGCGCTGCTTTGCTCCAATGTGTGTGTAGTTTAGGTACACTTTTTCATTCGGCTGCTGGTCTGCTTGCCCGTGGCTACTTCACACACTCAGATGGGGTGGGTTACTGGTCCTGTGTCTGCACATGCCTTCTTTCACGGGGTAAATTGTCCTCTCCAGTCCCTGCAGTGGCTGAGGGGTTCCATTTGGGTGTGAGGGTGTGCTTGGGTGTTGGGGCTATCTGGCTTTGGTGTGGTGCTCTAGAGCAATTCATGTTATCACACATCTGTTTTCTTTTCACTTTTTACTCTGCATGTGGACCAACAAGTGCACACGTGCATTCATGTAACAAACACCTTCACACATATTACTGTGATTACTGCTGCCAGCCTGATCACCATCTCTATCAAGCACCATCTGTCTTTTATTTTCTGTCTTTTGTCTTCTGTCTGTTCTCCCTACTATCCTTGTTAGCATCTTTGTTGCTGTCTTAAGCACAGGTTTAGTTTGCACCTTCCACAATCACTGTTGTCGTCACTGTTTGTTTAATACTGTGTCATACCTTTAATGTATGTACAACAAAGGGGACAGAAAATTGCTCCTGCAATATTAAAAATTGTATATATTCTTAATGGTATGAGTTGTCTGTGACTCATACTCAAGTGACGAATGTAGACATGAGGTTAAAAAAGTAGCCATTTATCTTGTGCAGCCAGCTCTGGGCGTTTCCTTGGCCTTTTCCATTTCCTTGGGGACACAGTATTGAGACACCTGCATGCTGGATCATGGCCAGAGAAATGCACCACATGGCAAAAATGTAAAAAAAAAAAGCTGACATTCCCTCAAAATGCAAGTGACACTCCCTAAGTAACCATTTGTTTGACACAAACTGATTCCAGTGGAAAACAATGATCCTCTGAAGAAAGCTATTACCAAAGACATCTAGTCTTAATTTTAGATCATTGGTTAAAATCCAAGTCTTACAACCATAAAATAAGAACGTCAGCACCAGGAATGAAAGACTTGGACTGTCTCTCTCCTGTAAAGGTATCGGTGTTGCCAAAGACCTCTGTCCAGGAACCTCATGACTTTAAAGGCTGAGGACCCAGAACCATGAATGCCACTACCAAGACATTACACATTACAGCACTTTTTAAGTGTCTAAAATCTTTGCACAGTACTGCATATTACATTTTAATCAAATTTTTAAAAATGTAACACAAAATAAGCCAACTGAAGATCTGCTTTGGCCTCTATAAAGAATATTGTCCACTCCATAAGATATGTGCCTGAAAGGTTGCATCACTTCTTCGATATCATTTAGTGAAATCACTTTAATTTACAAAAATAGACTCACAAGGCTACAAATGGGAGAAACAATTACCGATTCTCATGCATCCATCACTTTACTTCTACGCAGTCTGCCTCCATTTATTTTAACTGCTGTTAATTATAAAGTAATGTTGGTGGAGGACGTTACCGAGTCAAAATTGTCAGACTTGTTTGAGAAAAGAAAAAAGATCTCAGACGTGTGCACAAAACTACTTAATAATCCTCACCATGAAGTTTCAAATTTACTGAATAAAACAAACACAAAGAGCTTGACCGAAAGTTCCCCAGAACTGCGTCAGCAAAAAATTAGGGCAAACGATCCCGTGTGAATTAACGCCTGTACGAATACACTGGGCAAAGATAGACATCCCAGTGCAGAAGGTGTGCTGTGCTTCAGCATTTTCTCCAAATTCGTTATCCCAAATCACATCAATCACAATGTTTGTGATGTCTGGGAGAGCTCTCCGGAGAGGCTATTATCTTCAACCGTCCAAGGGCCAAAGACAGCAGGAGGGGAAGCAAAAAACTAGATCATGATGAGCCCCATTTGCAGCACTGTGAGTATACACTTTTAGCAGCCTGCGGCAAGTGCACGTCGTGTGTTACCGGTTGGCGTAATGTTCAATCCGAGTGTGCGTGTCGTCGTGCGAAAGCTGAGGAGACGATCCGGGCCTGAGAAAGAGAGGAGTGGAAAGAAACACAGAGAGAAGGTGGCATCATGAATCAAACTAAGAAAACATTATTAATCCCAATACACACACACACACACACACACACACACACACACACACACACACACACACACACACACACACACACACACACACACACACACACATGCACATGCACAGCAGCTTGAATCCACACAAGAGCTGTGAAGGAAGTGACATGAGGCACAGATATGTGGCGGCATGAAAGGATCGATAAATACGCTTATATGCCGCACTCTCAGCTTTCGCTTCACTCACTGCATCAAATTTGAGCGCTCAATGACGTCATTAACTAGGAGTCTCAAAAGACACGCAACAACTTTCCAGCAGTGTGTTAGCGTTTAAAGCGGAAGAAAATGGATGGATGGATTTTGTCTTTCAAAACATGAAAAAAAACTTCACTGAATAAGGTCACTCTGACAATGGCATTTTAAAAAATACATTGGATGAGGAATTTTAACAACAGAATAAAGATGGTGAATAAGAACGTCACCTAAAATATGCATTGCATTAGAATGCAATGGCCAAAATGTCCTGTACCATAAGAATAACAAGCATATCTTTTTATCATTACAGTTATCATTTATAAAAAGTGCAATTCCATATAAAATTGCAGGCTGTGTGAAAAATTAAAAGCATGTTCTGTTTGTATTTTAGACATTATACCATGTCCAGGAACTGGTGGTTGAATGGTACAATTTTTTGGTTTCAAATTATATGCAAGAAACAGGTTTTTGTAGTCGTGAAGCGGCTCTTTAAAGGTGATAGAGAGAGGTTGAATGGGGCATTAATCCTTGTTCTGTGATGTGATATGTATCCCCCAAAAAACTGGCTGGGTCTGTAATGGCTCAGAACCTTCCTAAAAGGTTCTCTGAAACAGCTATGTTACTATGCTGGGTTTAGAATGCGTCGTTTGCCCTTAATGGCGTCGTTTCGGAGTTTATTTGGCAACCTCATTATGAAATGCACGTAGGTGTTGGCGCTGTTCGGTTGCCGTTGTTTGATTGGCTGCCCTTGCTCTCACTGAAAACCCTGAAAACCACTCTGAAAATGAGATGACAGTACTCTTCACTAACTTATTTAATAGATCACGTTTCAACATTGCTGTTGAGTGATAAATCTTGTTCCTCGCCCACCAACATGAAGTCAGCCAGAGGCTGACTGTGACATAAAGTCCAGTCACAAAATAATAATGATAAGAAAAAACGATCCAAAATAAATTTTAAAACAAATTTAAAACAAAAGAAAATGTGATACTTACAGGCTGTACTGATTGCTGGGGTTGATTTTGTTGCAAAGTCGGAACTGACCCTCTACTGAGTATTAAATGCCGACTGAAGCCAGCTTGAAATTGTGCAAGGTTTGTGAAACAGTCCTCCGTGAAATGCGCAGAGCAAAGAAATAGTCAGCGGTTGTATGTACTGGGGATGCGGTTAAAAATGAATAAAAGCCATTGATCGCGTACATTGCTTTCCGTGGGAAGAATATGTAAAGATCGTAGTCCGCTATGACAGCCTGGGAAGGCACACCTGTAGCTCGCCATTGCTCCTCTTCCAGTGGTAGGAATGGGTGGGCACAACCTTATGAATAATTAATTTCGAAGGGGCGTGTGTGAAAGGGGGTGGGTGTGGGTGTGTGTGTAGGGGGGCTATTGGTGAAAATGTGACACAATGTTTCCCTCAAACACGGATTGGCCAATTTTCTGGCGGCAATTCAAAAAAGGAGAAATACTTGAAACAGAGGTTCTGACACTTGCTGGCACTTCGTGTGTTTTCCCCACAGCGGGGAGACTCAGAACTAACACCAAAAACATGAAAAAGATGATTTTGATTCTCTATCCCCTTTAAACAGCACACAACAGGCTAAGATGTGATTAATTTCATCTTCCCTTCTCTCTTACACATGTCACAGAGTGTGCTCTGTGCTGCTTGATACTGTCAGTATTTATGCTGCCTCCATTCTGGTGGAAGTAAAACTGTCATACCAGTTGTCTAAGCAGTATTCCTGTTGTCTGCAGCAACAGACCGTAGGTGGCACGGCTATTTTTCAATTTCAACAACAAACACTAATTTACATCATCAAAAGATTTGCGTTTTGCACAGCATTATATTAAAGTAGGAATCCCTGGTTCTGATGGCAGCTTGAATGAATGAATGAATGAATTATTTAATTTATTCCGGACACAGTCCAAAACAACAACAAAAAACTTATAATGAAGAAAAAAAATGGATTAACAATGCATCCGTGTGCCTGAATGGGTATAGACAGAAGCAAAGCTTATTAATGCCTACTCCTTTAACCAAAAATAAAATTATGTAGTTCAAAAGGAGTGGGTTTGAAGTAAAAAAAAAAAAAAACCATCTATTCCCTGTCCCATTTTCAACCACTTCAAACGCTTCAGCTTAAAGGACACAATCCGAATGCTACCAAACAAAGTTACATTTTCAAATTCACATTTACAATTGGCAACACACAAAACTCATCCTTCTTCAGCAGATACATATCTTGAAAACATCATGTCTTTATATTAATTTTTAAACTGATTGATATTTGGACATCCGTTTCTCTGAGTTCCTCCGTCAGGTTATTCCATATTCTAGGGCCACACATAGAGACACAGAAGCCTTTCCTGGTCGTCCAAGCGCCAGCAATTTTAAAATGATACAAGCCCCGTAAATGATATTTTCCCTCTCTCTCAGTAAAAAAATTCTTGAATTCTAAAGGACACTTGTTTATTTTTCACTTTGTACATTAACTGAACAGTCTTGAACAAAATCACATCATGAAGTTTTAATATTTGAGATTTAATGAACAATGGGTTGGTGTGGTGATGATAACCTGCATTATGAATTGTTCCTCATGCTCTTTTTTGAAGAATGACTAATGGTTGCACTGTAGTTTTGCAACTGTTGCCCCAAACGTCAGTACAGTAAGTCAAGTAGGGTGCAACCAATGAACAATACAAAGTATGTAGTGCTCTGCAGTCAAGAACATGCTTTGCTTTATTTAATACTGCAATACTCTTTGATACCTTCTTTTGAACATGTTGAATATGAGCTTTCCAATTTTTTTCATCAGTAATGACACCTAAAAACTTATTTTCTTTGACACGTTCTATGTTTACCCCTTGTATATTTAACTGTATTTGTATGTCTTTTTTTATAATTTCCAAATAACATGAATTTAGTTTTTGACAAATTTAATGAGAATTTGTTAATATCAAACCACTTTATCATTTCACTTCCTAAATCAGGTAACAATTGTTGCAGATTTTCTCCTGAGCAAAACAGGTTTGTGTCATCAGCAAAGAGAACTGCTTTAAACAGATCTGAAACTTTGCATAACTCGTTGATGTAAAAAATAAACAATTTTTGGTCCCAACACAGAACCCTGTGGAAGCCCACAAATGATGTCCAGACATGAAGAACAGTACTCTAAAACTGCTTCCGGTTTTGTAAGTAACTTTTAATCCAACTCAGAGCCACTCCTCTGATCCCATACAGTTCCATTTTATGAAATAATATATTGTGATCAATTGTGTCAAAAGCCTTTCTTAGGTCAATAAATAAACCTAATACTATTTCCCTTTGGTCCACATGTTTATTGATCTCTTCTTATTGAATCGAACAATGCCAGTGCAGTGGACCTTTTTGCTCTGAAACCATATTGACTTTCATCAAGCAAGTTGTGTCATTCTATAAATTTATCCAGTCTGCTGTTGTAAAGTTTTTCCAATATCTTAGAAAATTGTGAAAATAGAGACACAGAAACTGCCAGCCAACTCTGAACGAGAAAAGCAGATAAGTAAATTTACATCTGGAATCACTTGATTAACCTTGTAATGCTGCATTTTCTTAAACATAAACATTTTTAAGTAATATAACTATTTCTCTGAGCTCTTTGAATCGAAAATCGATTCTGAATCGAATCGTCACCCCAAGAATTGGAATGGAATTGAGTTGTTGTACGATTCACATCCCTAAAAGTTATCACTTTTGCCACTTTCATACTGTTAGGAACAATTCCAGTTTGAAATGATTTATTAAAAATATATGATAATGGTTTTGCGATTTCAGTAAATACTTGCTTTACTAAGGACATATGTACCTTTACTAAGGACATATGTACCTTTACTAAGGACATATGTACCTCATTATTATCCGTTGACTTTTTACTTTTACATGTACTAACTACATTAATAATTTCCCTTTCATCTACTGGGCCAAGAAACATTGTGTGTGGATTCCTGACGATTAATTGCTGATTTTCCCATAGGCTGTGTGGAATTTCAGCTGCCAGAACTGGCCCAACATTAGCAAAAAATTTATTGAAACTATTCACTACTTGGCTCATGTTATATTCATCTTTGTTGTTATAAGTAAAGTATGTTGGGTAGTTATTTGATTTAGGCTTATTTGCTATAATACTATTCAGTATTTTCCATGTTTTCTTTATGTTGTTTTTATTATTGTTTAGTATTTTTTCAAAGTATGATTTTTTTTTACAGTTCCGCATAATAGTTGTTAGTTTATTTTTATAGTCCTTATATTTAATCTCTGCCTCTCTTGATTTACTTTTAATGAATTCTCTGTATAGCATATTTTTCTTCTTACAAGCCTTATGAAGACCTTTTGTTATGCAAGGGTTAACTTTATATTTATTATTTGTATTATACTGTATAACTGGACAATTTTTGTTGTATATATTGAGAAATATGTTTTCAAATTCAGAATATGCTAAATTTGCATCATAAATGGGATTCCAATCCTGTAAATCATTTTTTAAGGCAGTGATGGCTTCTTCAGATTGCAGGCGCTTGCAATATTGTATTTTCTCAGTACATTTTTTATTGAAATTTAGATCAGTTACTATAAAAATTGGTAAATAGTCACTAATATTATTAATTAATAAGCCACTTAATGTTTTGGTATCGATATCATTTGTAAGTATATTATCAATGAGAGTAGCTGAATGTGAAGTGATTCTTGAAGGCCTAGTACTTTTTGGATATAAATTTAAACTGTACAAAGTATTATTGAAATCCTCTGTCACTTTATGCTGATACGGGTTTAAGAGATCAATGTTTAAATCTCCACAGAGAAATACTTGTTTGTTACACATCTGTGAAAAAACTTCTCTGTCCAATTTTGAAACTCTTCAATCTTAGAGCCCGGAGCTCTATATATACAGCTGATCAATTATATTTTTACCTTTTTTTCATATCTATTTTGATTGTGATGGATTCCAAAAGATTTTCCACAGCCACAGTCATTTGATCTTTAATTTTGTAGTTAAGCCTTTTGTCAACATACAAAGCCACTCCTCCTCCTCTATTTTGTCTATTCAGATGATTGAATTCATAACCCTCCAACTCATAGATTGTATCATCACCCTCTGTAAGCCAAGTTTCCATTATGGCAATTATACTGAAGGACTGACAAAATTGTTTTAAATAGTCTTTGATACTGCCAAAATTTCTGTACAGACTCCTACTATTAAAGTGGATTATTAATAATTTCCCATCATTTGTAATGCAGTTATTGTATTGTTGTTCCTCTGTATAATACCGACAGTTACTATTTGTGAAGGAATAGAAATGATTGTCCGGATTGATCTCATTTTCCGGATCCTGTATATGATGCTCAGTATCGTGAAAAGGTTGTAATTCCAGATTCTCATAGCCATGTATCATCTAAATACTATTACTGTTCAGAAGCACTGATGAATGGTCTGTATGTTTGTCAGTCATTATGAAAGTTGGTTGCCTTCACTTACCATGTTTTATTCATATTTTGCCAATTCCTCCATGCTTCTGATCAGCAACACTTTGGCTTCTTCTGGGGACCCGTTCAGTTTGATGAATACTTTACAATTTGTAGTCCATGTTTTTAGTGAGATGCTCAATTAAGTAAACATTGGATCCTTTAAGTTTATATCCTTGTTTGAGCAGAGTTGTTTTGTCTTTCCTGTTAACAAACCTCATGATGACTGTAGGTTTGTCTGATGAATTCTTCCTGGGTAATGGATGACACGCTTCAATAGTGTTTATATCCAGATCGATCCCCTTTGTTTGTAGAACAAAGCAACTTGTTGCTCCATGGAGTGTTTGTCTTGTTCATCGGGCTCCCCCCTGTTACCAGAGACTGCTGCCCGAGCATATGATCTGGGTCTGATGTAGAGCCCAGATATAACAACATCATTCATTCGCATGTACTGCTCCATCTCAGTCACCCTCCTTTCCAAAGACACAATACGTTTGTCCTTCTCCTCGATAAGGCCTCTCAGGTCCTTAACTTCCTTTACTAGTGCCAGTCAGCACTAGTAAAGGCCAGCTTAAAAATGTATAGATTACTACTGTGCTGACTACCCTTCATTATGTGACAGGAAATGCTACTGTTGATTGCAGCCAGAGGTGGGACGAAGTCACTGTCAAGTCATTCTCAAGTTATGAATCTGCAAGTCCCAAGTCAAGTCTCAAGTCAGCTTGCAAAACAATGGTGCACATTATGACTTGAGACTTGCTGATTCATGAGTTGAGAATGAATTGATGGTGACTTCGTCCCACCTCAGATTATACATCTGTGCAGTTAATAAAATTATCTTCATGGACGATTCGTTCGCGCACACACAAAAAAGGCTGCTGCTGCAGTTCATTACTCTCCTCTCCAACTCTCTCACAATTGTGTTAAATAAATAAAGGACAAAAGGGACATAAGTCCTGCTCACAGACTGGGCTGCCAGAGACAGGACATGTCCACATCAAGTATAAACTCCAGACATTTCCACGTCACTACATATCCAGTCCGTGATTGGTCATCGCGGCGCGACAAGATGAAAAATTCAGATTTTTCAACTTGGGGAAGAGGGCAACGCGACGTGATGCAATGCGATATCACGCCACAAACACACCATTCGCGCAAAGTCGCTTTATTCGCATCCATCACGTCACACTGCATGGCTTTTGTGGCGCCACAACGCATCCTTCCATAGGGATTACATGGCAACCTCTCGCCGCCGTCGCTCGGGTGGCGTCCGGTGTGAACGTGCCATTAGTTGTCTTAACAGCTTCAATTATGTTCCAATATCTTTAAACGGGGTATTCCTATAAGTATGGCCTGAAACGTGTTTGATGGTGTTCCATCGGGGTAAAAATTCTAAGCTGTAGCTTTATGGTTCTGACTGAGGGCGCAGCTCCTTAATTTCATTTTCAGATGGGTGACCAGATCTGCACTTTATAAACCAGCCAGTTGCCAGGTAAAATGGATTAAGCCTTCTCATCCCATTTTTACACTGTTTTTGGATTGTGGGCGATCGTAGCAGAATGGTGCCCCGTGGAGCAGTGGTGTTAAAAACAGAGTTCCACATACAGAAATACTGTGCGACTTAGAAAAATTTCCCCCGTTTAAGAAGCATTTTTTGACAGGACAGGTGCAACTTGTACTCCAGAAAATAAGGTAATGTTTTCCTGAATATGGTCTGCTCCATAAATAAACATGCCATGTTAATGCAATAGTCTGGTGCCCTATAATTTCTGAAATACTCACATAACTGAGTGAAACAATCAAGATATGTAGGATTTTATTTTATTTTTTTAATATACCAAATGAGCAAATTCACTACATAACTAGAGCAACACTCCCAGCATGTGCCATAACCTGATCTAAATGTAGACCAAACCAGAGATCACCTTTGTTTATTTGTTTACTTACTGAAGATATGCCCTTCACATTTTGAGGTTTTGACAAAAAAACTACAGTGTGCAATAATGAATCAGTATGTTTTCACAAGTTTAGAATGAGCCCTTGCTATGTACATCGGCACGGGCCCCCTCACGGGGGCTAGCATGTTGCACTCTCATGTTGATACAGTAGACCAAAAGGGACACACTGACTCATGTCTTAAGTATTTACTGCGCAGCCTGCAGACTGAAGAAAGAAAAAAGGGGTTGCACCCTGTTGATGCTACTGCAAGTCTGAGAACCTTAATTGTTGTGAAATGGAGGATTATACATAATCCAACCACAGGAGAAGGCAAGGGAGCATGAATCCCCGTCGCCGAAGAAGCAAAATTTAATTGATATTAAAATGTAATAATTTTCCATATATACAAACGGCCTCGACAGTGGTGTTGATTTTGTTTAAGGTGTTGGGCTTGAATCCAGAAGATCATGGGTTCAAATCCCCGCCTGACTGGAAAATTACTAAGGGCCCTTGGGCAAGGCCTTTAATCCCCTATTGCTCCCGGTGTGTAGTGAGCGTCTTGTATGGCAGCACCCTGACATCGGGGTGAATGTGAGGCATAATTGTAAAGCACTTTGAGCGTCTGATGCAGATGGAAAAGCGCTATATAAATGCAGTCCATTTACCATTTACCATTCAAAACGCAGCTGCGGGGTGACATGTCCAAGCAGCAGCCACAAACTGAGATGTAAACCCACAAAACAAAAGACACCACACAATGAATGTGAAGGAACAAATAAATGGGTGGAGGTGAATGTGTCTGTCTGTGAGAGACTCAGAGAATTTCTCAATGATTTAAAGATGAAGCAGTAATTAGTGTCTGTGTTGTGCATGTGCGAGTGAGGTACTCACGCATGGTCTACGGGCCAGAAGTTGATCAGAGTGACAGGACTGCAAGACAAAAAAACCTGAGATGACGACACAGAAAGAGGGAGCACAGCAAAGCATGATGGGAGTTGCAGTGTGATAAAGCAGAGGGGGCAGGGAACGGGGAGGCAGGTCAGCACGAAGAAGACAACATGGCAAAATGTGGGTTATAGTGCAACAGCAAACCCTCAGCCCAACTGCAAACTGTTTGTACCCAAAAACAACAACACACACAGCTCACTATTCCAAAAATCCACCCCAAATGTCATTCTCATACTGTCATCTGCAGACTATCCATCCAACCACTTTCTGCAACTTGTCTGGAGCTGGTCCAGAGTAGCAGCAGGTTAAGCGTGGTATTCCAGACATCCGTCTGCTCAGCCATAACCACATCCCTTAGCTTTCCCAGGCCAGGTGAGCTACATAATGCCTCCACCATATTTTAGGAACATGCTTTGGGGTCTCTTCTTTGTTGGATATGTCCAGAACATCTACAGAGGGAGGCATCCAAGAAACATCTAAAACAGATTGTTCAAACAACTAACTTGGCTTTTTACAAGTCCAAGAAGCTTTTCTACACTGAGCTCATTCCCAATGATAGACTACTTCATCGTGCCTGTGAGGGTGATACCAATTTCTTGCATGAGAACTGTACCGCTGACTGCTACCAAAACACTAAAATGAATGTGGTGAGGCACAGTTTTGGCAGATTATTTTGGTAGATTGCACCACCAACCAAAAAAAAACCTGGTTTGAGATCAAGTGTAGCCTTTTCTGTTCTTTCTCACTGCACATTTCTTAAAAAAAAATACCTTTTATATATATATATAAAAAAAAAAAATAGTTTCTATAAAATATTTTCTGGCATATAAGTCGCACCTGTCAAAAAGTGCCTCTTGAGGAAAAACACATGTAAGTCACATCAATGTATAAGTCACACTCTTTTTTGTTATCAACAATTAACTGATACAAATTCGCGTTGGGAATTGGACCTGTCGTCTTCACTCAAGTGCTCAGCCGTTTTATTGAGCGTTACCAAGCTGACTCAAGAAATAAGTGCACATGTCGCACAGAAGCTGACCGTCCTTGAGATAGCATGAACTGCCGGGTGCTCTGAATACGTCTGAAACCAGTAACAAATATAATACCATAATCGGTCGCATTTCTTACCTCCAGAAGGAGCCCAACCGGGAGGCACCTTTTAGTTTTTCTGCAGCTGAGTGCAGAATACAGGTGAAGTAGATGTGGGTGTTTGTTTGGCTGCTATTTATGCTAAGCTAACAACATTTTGTTTGCTCACATGCTCACAATTTCGACAGTGTGTGTTGTTGCTGAGCCGAGGGTTCAGACTAAGAGCCGCTAGCTGTAGCTGCTGTGGAGAACAACGCCTGTCTTTTTAGAAGCATTGTGTGTATATATATATATATATATATAGACGCACACACGCACACACTGCTTGTGTGAGTGTGTGTGTGTGTGTGTGTGTGGTGGGGTCCTTTCAATAATCTGAAGTAAATTCAGAGCTTTTGGTAGAATTTCTGTTATGTATGTCACAGATGTCTCAAGCACGTTGTGTCAGGACAAAATGATGCTTTAAGGAGGAGAATCTCTGTGAGCACATTCAGACAATTGTGGGAGTTTTTGATGTTGAACATTAAACATCAAACACATGAAAATATAAAAAGTAGATAAAAAGTGTTTCCCTTTGATAATTATCTAATTTGATACAAAACCATTTTCACTTGAAAACCTGCTCCATGAACATGAAAACCTACATAAAAAAAACATGAATCATACTTTTTTTTCCACACATATAAGAGGTATGTGGTTGTGTTTAATTTTTCTTTTTGAATTTTTGTGGGATCCGTCTTCACAGCCACTCTCTATCATTTTCTTAGTTATCTATTCAGTGACGTATATTTACACGAGGTTAGTCTAACTTAAAGGCCCTGTCACACTTAGCACAAATGAGCAGGAATCAAGCCGAATCAGCCAGAATGGGAAAAAAGCCAAACTTCGAGGCACAGTCAGGAGAGACAGACATTCGGACAGCCGTGTACAAATGCCATTCGACAACTTAGAATGTGGGCGGATCCCAACTAGACTGAGTCGAGCACAGCCCGTGTGTATACCACGAATGCAGTTCAAATGAAGTCTGAACACAGTATGAATACTGCTGTCAGACTGCAGTAAGAATCAGAAGAATGCGCATCAACTGCCGTGATGCCGTGAGAATATTTCGAACGCAGTCAGAATGCAGTTAGAGTCCACTTCGGCTGCCGTACGATATTTTTCCACCTCGACTGCACCTTGAATGTTTTGAACATGTGCAAAACATTAGACTGCTCTCAGAATGCTGTCCAACGTCTTCAAATGCACCACGACAATTCCGGAATGTGGGTCAAATTTTTAATTCAGCCCCATTCGGCCTCTACTGTGACGGGGTATAAGGTCAATTCTTTGGCTCATTTCACAGAATGTAAAAACTGAAGGAATCTTTCCGGACACAGGAGTCCACAGTCTGTAAAGATGACTGAGCAACTGAGCAACAACTCCACTCCCCATGTAAAAAGAACCCCTTCCAAAGAAAGCTTAAAGCTCATTTATATTATTAGGTTAGTTTGACATATATGTATTTTTGTATATTTACACCAGACATTGTTATGTGAATGACTGTTCATTTGACTACTGAAGATCTGCAGTAAAACCACTAATCACAGTTAGCTTTAGCACACACACTCATGCTAACTGGTGTACAGAACAGGATTCGCCACATCTGGAAAAGCTGGAATTTCCACATAACTTTCGTCTCTGATAAAGACAAAAAAAACCCCAAAACAAAACAAAAAAAACAACTTTTCTTTTCTACCATTTCTCAATGCAATGAAATCTAGCAGAGAGTGTCTTATTTGCTGTATCTGTGACATTGAGGCGATGGTCTAGTGGTTAAGCGTTGGGTTTGAGACCAGAGGATCCTCGGTTCAAATCCCAGCCTGACTGGAAAATCACTAAGACCCCTTGGGCAAGGTCTTTAATCTCCTATTGCTCCCAGTGTGTAGTGAGTACCTTGTATGGCAGCACCCTCACATCGGGGTGAATGTGAGGCATTATTGTAAAGAGCTTTGAGGGTCTGATGCAGATGGAAAAGCGCTACATAAATGCAGTCCATTTACCATTATCTATGACCTCTAAAAGATACATTTAATACATTTTTATGGCAGTAAAGATCTTGTTTTGCAATAAAAAAAAAATACTTTTATACCTTTTTAAAGGTATGCTGCCACCCTGGATGAAGACAAATCAGCTAAGAACACACGGTTTACCCAGCAAGCACACACCACCACACACACAAAACACTCCAACCAATAATTAACACACAAACCACTGCACGAACAGCATTGTGACCTTTGTGCTGTAATACTGTTGGCTACACATGCAAGCGTGTTGTTACTCGTGCGTATGCACGTGCAGTCTGTGTTTACACAACTACTGTGTCCTATAATTTAGGTCACACAAGTGTTTGCCCTTGTGGGCCAGAGATCACTTACGTTTCCATGTTGTCTCCCTCCAGGATGGTCTGGACAGGCAGGTAGCCCATACGTGGGTGTTTGGCAAAGTAGCGCTTGGTCCTGAACTTATTCTTCAACACCTTGGCAAAGTCTCTTACATCCTCCCCTGATGTGGTCTAGAGAGAGAGAGGAGCGAGCGAGCACAAAGGTAGCTTTGTTCAGCGGATGGGAGTGGAGTGCTGATGCACACACCTTTGACAAAAAAGCAGCTCATTTATTTCCACGTCCTTTTGACCTCATTCACACATCCAAGTGAGTGAAGTTAATGCCCTCATTGTCGGTTTTGAGGGTGCCATTACAATTATACGTGAGAGGAAGCAGATTTATGACTCAGCCAAGTCTTCCAAGTCTTTATTTTAGCGCTGAGAGCAGGCTGACGAAATCAGTCATTAAACCTCGTTCTACTTTGGAGTATTTGTACAGGTTCATTTGGTGGTGCTGCACCTGAGGGCAGGTGGTGACAGTTATGTCATGTGGCAAAAATGCATTTCAAACCCATTTTTATTGGACTGACCACGTTATTGGCTTTGCTTCCAAGATTCAAAACATTTTAGTGCCTTCAGTCCACTGCAGAAATACAGCACATAGCACCATCAGGATAGGATATATATGAGAGAATAAGTAATAGCAAATTAGTAATAATGGTAATAATAATACTATGTCATAAATGTGGAAAACAATTGTCTTCTTTTCAACTGAGGCAGTTTACTACCACCATTCCCCAAAGTCTGTGCTCTTTAGGAATTTACAGAAAACTGTAAATGGTGTCAACAAACAGTTAATGGGGGATACTTGCAAAATGACCTTGTAAATGTATGAAGAGTTGGCGTGTGTGTTACAAAAGCTGCAAGCTCCTGTATGATGCAGTGAAACCAGCTTTGGTGCATGAGGGGGCTTGAAGATTTGCATCTTTGATTATGCATCAAATTGCAAAATTAAGTTAAATAATGAGCATTGTGTACTTTGTTGCCTCTTTTTCTTTATCTGACTGTGAACAAGTCAAATCATAAAGATTTTTAGAAACATTTTTTTGTAGAAGCTTTGACTGACTGAGGATGATCTCAGTCTGGATTCCAAATTTTAAAATGAGAAGAATACGAATAAGAAAGAACTTTATTTATCCCGAAGGAAATTATTTTGCCAGAGTGCCGAAACAGTAAACAGTGCCTTTTTATTTATTTATGTATTTTACAATGAGAACAATGAGTACAACATGTTGCAAAATGACTGAAAGACACTTGCACAAGATGTTTGATAGTATTGCACATAGCTCTGAGGAACTGAAAACTCTTATTCTCCAACCTGAAAGATCTAGGTGCCTGAATGTTTATTCAATTTCATGCCACTAGGAGACACTGTTGTACAGTTGTTGACAAATACAGAGAAAGCAGGTTTTTACTCAAGTCGATAGTGTTGTCTCAACAACTGTTCAGAGATGGTTGTGAGGCTGTTTGTCTTTACGCTGCAGTCAGATTAGCTACAAATGTCAACGACGAGCAGTTGGCTTTATCACTTGATGCGCGTTCCTGAGGCATGCACGCTAACGTCTCCGTAAGATCCCTTCAGAGGTGTAATTTGTTTACAAAAACAGCATTTTTTTTATAGAAGTGTTTATTTCTCTGTAACCTTTATAAAATGTGAGAAACATGTTTAGACAGAAATACAGCCATTTTTGAGCATTTCACGCCATCTTGGATTACTTTGTTGGAGCAAATAACCAGCTGACATCAAGCTGCCTATTCACTCTGACTGGCAGTCACCGTGTCGCGTCACTCAGTGTTTGCATAAAATAGAATTCCAGTCTAGTTTGGCCCTGCCTAGCTGGCAACAGAGCGACTGTTGTCTCTTGCCGCTGATTGAAAATACAGCAAGTTGTCGCTTTGCCTCTGTCACTTCCTGCCGCTTGTAGCTAATGTGGCCCAGGGTTACAGTTCTTCATCGCTATCCTGTTAGCAACGGATAGCGCGTTATCTCTGATGGGAGTACAATAGTCGCAGTTTTGCAGTTGTGAATCTCGTGCCGTCATGCGGTCCGTGACTCATGCGAGAGGTCGGTTTTGGCAGAGTTCGGGTGTCAGGAGCTCAGCATTCACAGTGTAAACAAACCTCATGAAATATGGACAATAACACAACATCGGGGCACAGCAGAAGTCCATCACAGGTGCTACACCTCTTCTAGATAACCCTCACAACTAGAGAGAATGCATCATCATCATAATCGCCCGTGAACTCGCTGGATCAACGCCATCCACATCCTCGCTTTGCCATTGTTTACAAGCGCTATGAGACGGCGGAACTCTGCTGGCGCCACGGTACATTCTGGGAAGTGCAGGGGGGCCGCTAGGGGGATTATGGGAAATGTTAAAGTCCTGAATAATGCAGAATAAAGGAATTACCTGGACTTTCTGTGTGCTGAAATGAATCTGATCTATGGACTCATTTTGTTGTGTTGTTGTCTGACCCCTTCAATGTAATGAGAATAAAGACTATCAGACATCTAACAGAACATTCAGTATGATTATCGAGCTCCTCCGTGTGCTTTATTTGTTTTGATTCAACCCCATCACCTGACCACAACACAATTCAACTAATCAGCTTCTTTCAACATGTAGTACAGATTGAGCCATTTGCAGTGTGAAACCCTTCAATACATAATGCCTCTGTGTTATTTGTTCACCCATAATTCTTTCCTGTGCATCAGCCAGAAGTGATGCAGATATGCAGCAATGCAGGAATAAAGAACTGACTGTGTACTGGAGAACTTTTTCTGTCCAAAAGTCTGGAACTGGGCTGAAATGGACTACTGTATCTACAGATACACTCTAATCACACTACTCAACATTAACTCAGATTTTAATTATAGTCAAAAGCAGATTGTTCAACAGATGGGAATGCAAATTATGGTTCAAGGTTACATGCTTTCATAACTGAGGAAGAAATATATTTTTCTGCATTCTGGGTAAGTCTACATTTTTCTCAGTTTCATTCATACCGGAGTGCAGTACTCGACCATGGGGTACTGCATCTTATGGCCCTTGGCGACACGACCGGAGAAGAAGCAGCTTTGGCAAATATCATAGTTGAAATGTTTCAGACTCCGATATCTGAAAGAGATGATGTTTGAGCAATACGATTACACAAGAGAAAAACACAGAATGAGTAGAAGACAAAAAAGAAATTAAAGAGTGGAGAAAAATGGACAGACAGCAAAAAAACAAGAGTACAGAAGGAGAAAAAGAAGAAGCTGAAGAGGAAGGAATAGGAGAGAATCATTAAAGAGGAAAATTTACAACATCCTTTTCTCCAGGGTAAGAGAATTTAAAAATTTTGTTTGAACCCACTGCCTAAATGAGAAATGTATTCTCTGGCCCTGGGACTCTTCATTAAAATTTATCACTGCTCGTGTCATGCAGGAGGCCGCTGACACCACAAACACTCCCTGATCAAATCCTTTTTTACTTAAAATAAAAAAAAAAACCCTCCTTTACCACTACATTAAGGGTCGAGGTTACAAATACAACTGGATTATTTTTTTAAACATCACATCATGAATCTCATCTGCACACATCAACTGTTTCACTGACCAGCTACTACTGTCAAATCAAATTAACCCAGCATATACTCTCACAAAGAAGTTCGCAATTCAACATTTAGATGACCTGAACATTGTCCTATCGCACAATGTTAAATGAGGTAATAAAGGAAAGATTGCACAATAAGAAATGAAAGAGGGCATTTCATAGGTTTCTGGATGTGGAGTGTTCTAGAGGTGGGCGATACCAGGAATTTTGGTACTGATCCGATACCAAGTAAATACAGGCTTAGTATCGCCGATATCAATACCGATACTTTTTCATATTTAAGCTTCATAGATCCAAAGGATCCAAAAGACCTAGGACAGAATTTCGCCAAACATTGTACGTGACAACAAAATACTTTATTATCACAATCAACATTTTTGTTTAAAAAATATCACTCAACACAACTTAAAACAAAATCTCCTGAGGTAGAGGGCTGACAAACCACAATACAAGGGTGCGCTGCTCTGTGTTGTGTGAGACAGCGCAGCGCTGCTCTTACAGACAGAGAGTAGACTTTGATGAATCTGCATGCGCAGCAGTCAGTGTGTGCGGGAGAGAAAAAAAAGCTTGAGTATCGATGTTTTTACACGAGAATTGTTCAATATCAATACCAGCGTTGGTATCGATATTAGGAACGATCCGCCCACCTCTAGAATGTTCTGCTTTTTATCTCAAGCATTTCTGCTGATAAGTCGTGTTTGACTACTGAACAGCTATATTAAAGAAACCGCGAACCGTGTTGAGTGTTTGCATATGTAGCCACACGTTGGTGGTTAACATTAACAGATGCAGTCACACTAGCCATGTTTCAAACAAGTAGCTTTGACTATGGTCGGTTTCAACTGCAAACCATTAGCATCGATCACAGTTTAACTGCTTGTGTTAAGCTTGTGTTTGCATATGCGTGACCGTATATGCAAACGCTAACTACGAAGGCATGATCATGTATGAGCTAGTATATCCGTATAATTTAATGCCAACCTCGATTAGTGTTTCGTCTCCCAAAGCTAGTCAGCTGGCAAACATGCAATGTCAGTGCAAACGTGTTCCATATGGATAGTATACTAAGTCCTGGAAAACCTCCATCTCTAACAATCAAAACCTGACACCAAAATGTCATTTCATTCTGATGTGCATCACTTAGACATTCACAAAAGACTTCAAGGCCTCGCTCAGACACCTGTAAAAATCAGATTTATGTGCATGTCAGATTTGAATCTGAACCCATGCTGCAAGTCCAAACAGCAAAAAGTCGCATGAAATCTGTTTTTTCTAAATTCATTTCAAGTCTCATTCATCAGTAATTTGAAATGCGATTCAAATCACATCTGCAAATCAGTTTCTGGATGAATGCTCAGATTGGATTCTGATTATGTTTTGTGACGTCTGTGACTTTGCACACCAGGTAAAAATCGCAGTGAGCTTTACATGGTGTCAGCTGGTGGTTCTTCCACTGCTGTTCACAGCCCAGTGACAGCAAAAAAAAAAAAAAAAAAAAAAGCCAACAAAACACACACAAACTAACCCATGAAATCAACTTCAAAAAAGAAGCCCAGAAGTGATCCCGGGTCGATAATGCGCCATACTTGAAACACACTGCATGTTTTGTTGGATACGGGCAGGAGTCACCTGTCTTTGTGTATTTATGTGGCAGCGTTTAATCTGCTGCTCAGTCTATCCACATCATTTGTCTTTGTTAAGGCCTTTTATTCCACACACATGTATTTTTGTCAAACTGTCACCCAACAGCACAACTCATGTTGTTTTACAATATATAAACTTAAAAATATAAATTATATACATACATATAAACACATCAGCTTTGATTGCAACTGCAATCCATATTCCGTGAGTCAGAGCCCTGTAGTCGTAGTGTTCAGACACGGGACAGCAGTGATGTTACTGTTTACACGATGTGACTTTCATGACAATAGCAACCAAAGTTTATTAGACGGCAGATGAGGACTGCAACACGGACACAGAGATCGGATCTGCTCATTTGCTGTGTATAATGTGGACAATCAATCAATGAGATCAGATATACAATAAATTCAAATTGATCTGGGAGTCTCAGTGATGTGAGCGGCCCTTGAAAAAAAGCTGAAAACTGTTGTCATGAAGTCAGGGCTGGAGCACCCAGTGGGGTGTCTGGGGGACCTCTCCCAGAATATTTTGAAAGCTTACATGCAATCTGAAGCAATCATAAAAGCATATTTTTCCAAAATGGCAAGATGACAAACTATAATACACAGTCTTATGTATTATTACTATTTCATAAAACCATATATTTGCATTGGACTGTTCTGTCTCTACATTTATCCACCCATATCACCTTTGATTCTCAGGAACACTAATTTGGGTTTAATTTTGATTGTTAGTCATTGATATAAATGGGAAACGCCATAACACATATATTTTTTCCCTACAGTGCAGACGTCAGCATTTCTGGGATACTGACAATTTATGTGTTGTGCAAAACGACGTACAAACATTTTTCACATCAATATCTGACTTCTATAAGCATGTTAGACCACAGACAAAATCCAACATGCACCAGGTAAACAAAAAAGAATAACCCAGACATGTTTGCTGGGAATTCCCAGAAAACTTGCATCACTGGAGACTGAACAAAGCCCATGTGTGCGTCATATAACAGTGATGAACAAAGGAATGAGTTCACAGACCTGAATCCAATGATGGGACACTCTTTACAGATGTTGCACTTGGCCTGGTGCTTGGCAGTCTCAGCAGCTGCCACACGGTGTAGGACCGGTAACCACACCATGGACTGGGGCTCCAGTCGCATCCAGTCCAGGAACATAGCTGCCTCCAGCTCAGGTTTATTGTTGGCCTGGAAATGACCAAAGGAACCAAGGACTCAAACACTAAAAATGACATTTGTTTTCAAAACTGCGGACTACCAGCATGAACATCAAGTAAGTAAATGTATGCATTTGATATTCATGGGGTATCACAAAAATTATCCTGAATATCATGAAATACCAGCTGAACCATGTAATGTAACACAGAAATTACTGCCAGGAGGCGCAAGGTGAAAAGTGCTCATACATTTTATACATTTATATTTATTATGTAGTAGGGATACAGTGATTTGGCCTGGTCTTGGCTAATATCAGATATCAACCCAATACAACAGCAATTTAAAATCAATCTAAAATTTGGCTACTTCACAAGAGGAACTGATGACCAAACATTTTTAAGCATATAAAGAAGCATGATGCTGTAACTACAGATGATTTTTACCCAAGGCCAAAATATGACCATCGGGTATTGCGAAGGCGTTGCCTCCGTCCATCTGTGTTCAGCCTAAGTCCAGTCCTGTTACTGACTGGGTCTTCATACTCACAGGGAACATTCTTGGGATACAGACCTTGGACAAGTCCAAAGATGGCTAACCTTGAATTGTGTTAAGAGGTCAAAAAGTCGCATTCTGTTTCCTATTGTTGTGCTCATACGGTAGAGGGTATTTTAGCATTGTGTTATATTTTAAAGTTTAAGCAGAGTCCTTCACCAACATATGTATGTAACTTCAGACATGCAACTTTCAAATCATCTTCCCAGCAAAGTATACTGTTGACATTTATGTCTGTTTTTGAAGAAAGACTAGCTTTAGGAAGCTGTTTTTCTGCATTACCTCATACCTTTCCAGATTTAGAGTTTGTTTTCTTGACATGCAATTCTACAGTAAATGATCCAGCTTGCTATAGTTTATTTAAAATGCTGTTACTGGTGAAGAGATTGAGTTTAACTATTAGCAGCACCTTTAATCAAGTTTTCCTTCAGTGATTTATTGGAGCTGTTAGTCTTGGCCTCACATGCTACTGCTGAAAAATCAATTTTCATTGTATTATTGGATGCCGACAGATCAATCATGAACATTGGGGGTGTATGACCTCTTCCAGTCACTCATTAGAAATCAAGTTTTGCAAATTCGGTGGCTTTCTTCTCCCAAGCTGTGGATGTGTTTGTGTTTTGTTAACACACAGTCTCATACTCTTTCAGCCATGATCCCAGGGTTTTAGCAATGTAAAGTTTACAGACTGACATGTGGAATAACCTTAAGTTTGTCTTTAGATTTCACATTGGCAGACGTAAAATCTTTGCTTTTTTTAAAAGAGTGGAATTTTTAAACTGCATACTGTGAAACTGGCCCATGCCTAGCACCATCTAAACTGTCTTACAAGTTTGTTTCCTATTTCTCATTTTGAGCTGGAGACAAATCAAATCAAACAGAGACAACCTAGATGCATTTCCCATGAATAAAACAGCCATCGGATTACCAACATACATATTTCCATCAGCAGACACTTTTGGAAATCTATGATTTGCATTTCCATACAAGGTACTTCCTCTCTCACACAGATGTGATTTCCTACTCCTCAAAAGAAGCTACAGCAGCTGCAGCTTTCTGCCGTAGCTAAATTGTGTTGCTCAGTGTCTCTCAGCTTTGCATTTGTTCTGCTTTTACGGCCCCGTCACATAATACGATTTTGCCGACTAGCGCACGAAGGAAGAACTGCATGCCATTCATGAAAAATCTAAGCTGCCTCTAATGCCTCACACAGCTGTCGCTACAACTATTCATGCATACCAGCGGCTGAAAGACAGAGAGTGTCCTGTGAGAAAACATTCGATCCCTCTCATGGCCAAATTCCAGGTGACACACACGAACATCCAACACCGCTCGCTAACACTTAGAAAATGTGTGGCCATTCACGCTGTCAGCACGAAAATAGTGAGCAGATGATCACTTTCGAGCTGGATGTGAAATTTGTGTAAGTGCCCCCACGACTGTGGCATTGCAAAGCAACACACATGTGGCGTGTCAGAGTATCGGCTCCCTCCCCCAGCACAGGTGCCATGCATGTGTATCGCGTATGTGTTCCGCCCCCCCCAAACACATGTGCCATGCATGTGTATCGCGTGTGTGTTCCGCCCCCCCCAAACACATGTGGAATGCGTGTGTTTCGGTCCCCCCTGCCCCCCACACGCAATACATGTGGCGTGCCGGGGGGGGGGGCACACTTGCATGGAATGCTGATATGTATATACAGATGGGGAGTGGCCAGCCGCGTCTCAGCACACACAGTGTGGCACGCTGTCTCCCAGTCTCACTGACAGCTGCAAATGACAGCTCAGTGCACATGACGTGTCACATTTAAAAACACAGAGACCACTGCCAGGACAGGTATATTAATAAGTACTGCAATAACTACATACACAATTAAATAACAAAATAACTAAAAAAAAATATCACATAACACAGAAACAGAGTGACACATTGGTCTTTGTGCTGAACAGACAGGAGGGCGTGCCCACTGACAGCAGCAGCTGTTGAGATCTGTGGTTCTACACGTCACGGCTGGGGTACACATACTGTGTTTTGACGGACATGAACTTACAGTACAACTGTCCACTGCGATGAGCATGTGTCTGCTTGCTGTGCTCACATGGAAATGCATAAAAACATATCGCTTTTGCGATGGGCTGCAGCAAGTGAGCACACAGCGTGCACACTGACAGGCTGTCCCAGGTGAAATGGACCATCAGATCTGAATGCCAGATCTGTCTGACAGGACACGCGTGTCTTGTGAACAGTGTGCCGCAGGACTACAAACCAACAGTGAGACAAATATGCCACTTTCAGTCCCGTACCACCAAAAATACACCATAACAAATGTGTTTTGTCACTTTTTTCACTGAATTAAAGATGATGAAAACTTCCTCTTTGTTTATATCATCTAATTTCTCTTTTTCTTAAATATGTTTATCTCCTTGTGATTTTAGGCATTTTACGCTCCTGTTATAAGAGAGTGATGGTAGCGCAGTGGTAAAGTTTATGTCTGTTAATCAGAGCTTTTGTAAATTGCAGGTTTGAATTCCGTGAGTGGCATGTATTTCTTATTTCTCCACAGCAGCGTGTGATGTGGTCCCACACGTTCCAGCTGGTTTTTTTTGTTTTTTTTCTCCACACCAACTGCGCGATGTGGTTCCACACACTCCAGCTGCTCGCACTGTGTTCCCACTGCGACAGTTTTGTGCTCACTTATGCGCGTGCACAGCATATTCCCATCTGTATCAGTGTGTCCCTCTCGACGTCAGCTCGATGTTTTCAAGGTTCGCTTATTCGGGCTGTTTCGCCGTGATTCGCCCTGATTCCTAATTATTCATGCTATGTGTGAAGGGGCCCTTAGGGATGCACACAGCCCTCTTGCACGCTGTGATTTACGGCTTAAAGGTTCAACTAAAATCATCTTTGACCCCTTTTGCATTGTGCAATAATTGAGAAGTGTGAAAGACGTGACATATGACCATTAACAGGCATTGCTGCAAAACATCATCATTTGTATGTTACCATGGATACGCAAAGTGCACACTGCTTCTTGCATCCTTTTCTCTTCAGTGAGCCACACGTTCACTGCTGCTTGTGTGAATGCTGCCTTATGGTTATAAATGATTGGTTTGCCCACCTATATAAGTTTGTGCAAGTTTAGGTCCAATAATCAAAACTTGCAGAGAGATTGGATTTGGAGACAATCAATCAAATTTTCAGTAATAAAACAAAAACTGTGTTTTGAGTAATTAAATTATCAGTGACAGACACTGTCATGTAGAACAAATCTGTACACCTCAGTTATTTTCACAAAGCTTGCTCAGATTTGTCAGCTTGTTTTCTATCTGTTCTCACTGAAACGGTTTGTGATGCCTCAAGGTGCAAAACAATGGTGGTAACAGAGCGTTTACAGCACCAAAAGCATAAAACTTAATCTTGATCGTTCTTGCATCATCTTGACTTGAACTCATGGCAGTTTTAGTTAATCTCCGTAAAACGTCTTCTGCAGAGTCCCACGTCAAAGCATCAGGCAGGAGGTGGCACTGATTTTCATTCCAATATCAAAGAGAGAGCTGTGATTATCTGCAGATATCCAGATTTGATGATCCACAACTGTGAGGGATGCATGTCAGTTTCTGCCATGGATGACAATAGATATTATTTCACAATGCATCTGAGGGGGAGAAGATAAAAAAAGTACATTTAACGGCCAAAGAAGGGAACGTTAAACACGAAAATGCGGGATCATCTTTTGGAGAGCAAGGATAATCGAGTCAGACGGGAATTACTGACATTCTTGGAAAAACTCAGCAGAGGGGAATTATGCGTCTGCTGCCTGCCTTTAGTTTAATCACCACGACTGTCTCCTCTGAAACACAAGGAATGTTGATGGGCTGATCTTGAGACTTTCCTTGCCATCTGTGCAGTGTCACACACTTTATCATTTTAACACCCACGTGTGCAGAGCTGGAGTGTGTTCATTTTGTCCTCTTGCTCTGAGAGATTTGTCTGAGTTTGTCCATAAAAATTCCCATGTTTCCATCCCAGTAACATTTCCACAGCTGTCAGACATCATTTGTTTGATCCCCTGCAGTCTGTCATTGATGATCTTCTCCTTCTGCATTGCCTGGCGCTTCAGCACGCACGCGGACACGCCGTCTGACCCCTTTACTGGACTCAGCAATGCAGTCCTTCTCTCGCTTGTTTTCATTATCCTTGGTTTTTATCAATGTTTTGCCTTTTATTCTGCAAACCTCTCAGTGTCACTCTAGTTTGGTTCTATAAATATTCCAGCTTTGCACCGCAGCCCTTGTCAGACGCGCAAGTGGCAACATTGTGAGCATCTTTTTGCATTCTTAAAATGACGATGTTATGACTGCCAGACGTGCACAGTTCATATGTGACTGTGCAAATATGCGTGACCTTGATGGAAAGTTTAGCAATTGTTCCATCAGTGGGTGATATAAAGCAGACATATGCATTGAGCAGCTATGAAGAACATTCAAACTACATGATTCCAACCCTGATGCGTCATTTCTACATACCTCTGTGCACGTAGCCGTGACGACTGGCTACCCATTCATTTCTATGGAAGCCTGCGTGATGTCCGATGTATGTGCAAAACTGTCTTTCTGTTTTTTCAGTTCAGAGTTTGCCTTGAGTATGCTGACTGTTTTTTTATCCTTTGCCATGGATTTCAGAGAGACTGTATGCGCTGTTTGCGAGGAAGCTAGTTTTGGTAAGCAAATCATTTTTGGAAAGTTAACAAGTCAGTTCCTTCTGTTCAGTTGCCTGACTGTTGACATTCAAATGGTGCAGTAGAAGAAAGTAGTTTTGTTTGTTTAACACATTCTGAATATGAGTTGTATTTGGCAACTCCAACTACAAAAAATGACCAATGACCAACTTAGCCTCTCGTGACTGGTGTAGAATCCATCAAATGATGCATCGCTTTGTGTTGAACACTCGATGATGTATTGCGTGTACGGTATGTGAAAATGAGGCGTGAACCTTGATGGTGTGAACATCAAACATCAAATGCTGCATTATGGGTTGGCAGGATTAAGTTTGTGCTTCATTACTCTAGTTTATAACTCCGTATCAGGTTCTCCTGCCTCAGCTGTATGATGTGTTTAAACTGTCACGTACAAACTGGAAGCAGCTGCGGACAGAAGGCTCGATGTTGGAGCCGCCGAAGGAGGCGACCTCCCCGAGCTGGCGGGGGATTTGGATGGAGTCATGTAGGAGGAGACCCAGACGACGCTGGTCACAGAAACCTGTCGCGCTGGCAACCTGCCTGAACAAGACTGGAGGAGGGCAAAGGGCAAAATGGAGGAAAAAGGGGAGAGAGGAGAGAAATGGAGAGGAAGAGGTGATAATTTAACACATCTCCACACTTGTGATGAAATGCTAAAAAAATTTCAAATCATTATAATAGTGACCAAAATGATTGCAGTGATCAATACTGTAGTATTGTTACAAGAAGTTCAAAAATGACTGATACTCTAAACATCAAAATACAAATCCACTGACAGCTGTACAGAAAAAGAGGCCAAACAGACAATGACAGTGTGTAAATTATTTCCTAGGTTAGAGCTGGGTATTGGCAGCGACCTCACAATACGATGCATGATGTATGGACCACAATACAACTGGACTGTGATACAATGAGATACAATATGCACTGTGGTACAGTACAATAGTCTTCATAATTTATAGAAAATTTCAAAGTCAAAGTGTCTTTATGAGTCTCCGTAGGGAGACATTTGTCTTGGGCAGAAGGGTCTGCTGCACAAACAACACATCCAACACACATGACCCATGCATCAAAAACAATTACATAATACATCAAAATTAAAATACAAATACAAAATCATACCATCTTAGTGCAAATTCAGCAACACATAACCTTATACTAATTTTTCTGTCCACCCTAGGCCATCTGCTCATTTATGAGCTTCACTGACAATGGGATAAATGAGTGTTTGTATTGGTTATATTTACAAAGAAGAACTTTGTACATCCTTCCTAAGTATAAAATATATTCAGAGTGTAATACATGACAAGTATCTCATAAAATATTGTCTGCAAGTCTGAGGATTGCTTGTTCGAACAAATCTTGGGGAGTTACAGGTACCACAATACCAATGATTTCAAAACATTCATGTCAAATTATACTGATAACTCAGCAGACAAACTAATTCAAAAACAATTCCACTGTTAATTATTCATTTTTATTAATGTATTTATTCAATGGTATTTGGATTATACAGTGTCACAGAACACACTGAAGTAAAAGATGCAGTACAATAATCATAACTATAACTATAATACAACAATATAACATCTGTAGTTCTGAATTACATAGTGACTTTTACTTTTTGTAAAGTAAATTAAGATGTTTCAGCTTCTCCCTTTATGCTCGGGGTCGCAACACCAGATTTGATCAGCACGTTACTTTGCTCTTCCTGACGTAAAGTCCTGGTCCCAGCGAATAATGAAGGCTGAATAATGAGCCATGTAACATTTTTTTTTTTTTTGGTACGAGTCCAGTTATTCAACAATCGTGGAAGAATAGTGGCTCTGAGAGGCTCTTAGAGGCAGAATATTTGGCTAACAAGGCTCATCTCTGAGTGTGGCGCTGATTTCAAGAAGTTCAAAAATTAGCAACAACAGTGTGGGGCAGTTTGTGTACGAGGTATTCCAAGAACAAATGAGGATTTAGAGGCATATTTGTGGTGAGGACGAAGCTCTTAAAAGCCCGTTATCCGAACATCTGGCGGCTACAGGGACAGGACAGGCTATTTTGGCTCAGCCCTCTTGCGCACTATAATCCCACCTGCTTTGTGAGCTGGACGCTGAATATAAAAGAATTATATTTTAGTGGATTAATTATTTTCTGTCAGAGCTTGAATGATGAAAACACCTCTCATCACTTCTGGAATCACAGAGGACATTTGGAGCTTTTTTCCTCTCTGTCTTGTGCGCTGAGGTGGAGAACATATTTGGAACAGCTTAAAAGGTAATTATTTGTAATGTTTTTATTGTAATAGCTTGGTAAAACAGTTTCATGTTCATTTCTTCTTATAAGCAGCTGTAAAAGTATGTTTCTGATGAGGCACACTCTGAGCACGCTGAAGCAAT
Organism: Thalassophryne amazonica; assembly: GCF_902500255.1. NCBI lineage: Eukaryota > Metazoa > Chordata > Actinopteri > Batrachoidiformes > Batrachoididae > Thalassophryne > Thalassophryne amazonica. The sequence continues at coordinate 128,208,796 of NC_047103.1, read as the reverse complement.
GACTGGCGCTCAAGACAAGCATTACGCAGAATGCAAGCTCGCAAGAGTGATTTTGCAGAGAATAACGGACAAAGTTAAAAGTTGGATCACGGTGTCAAAATGACTGTGCGTTTAAAGCCACAGAAGAAAGAAAGCCAGCAAAGCTGTGGAAGAAATAAAACCAGAGAGAAGAAACACAGAGGTGACTGTCCAGGAACGCAGAACGCCAGCGTGCAAAAGTGAGATTTTTCCAGACATTTCCAGACATCCAGATGAACACAAAGTTAAAAGTTGGATCACGGTGTCAAAAAGCGGTGGAGGAAATAAAGCCAGTGAGAAGAAGCGCAGAGGCGACTGTCCAGGAACCCGTGGTTCGGTTCTAGCTGGTATGGTGCATTTAATGACTCTGGAACACAGGTGAACAGCAGCCTGGCACACGGATGCGCACACCAACCAGACTGTACTGGAGTGTCTTTTTTTGGACTGCATTTAAAAAATGTGACATCATGAATGGATGCTGTGAATTGAAAGCCCACACTTTAAAGGGACTGAGTGTGGGAGGGCTGGAGGTTTGGACCAAACCCATGCCTAAACATACACCAACGTTGCGTTACATGGTGCTACATGGATCATATGTGGCTTGACATGGATCATATGCGGTGACACGAGCCGTTCAAGGCTGGACGGAGCTCAGATGACAGGTCGGTTGTGGCTCACTAGAGGCTGATACGTGGCACATGCGAGGTACAGAGAGGCACATAGAGGCACCTTAAAACGTGGATCATTCTTCAAATAATCGCTGACACACCCATGCCCCATGCGTGGCTCATTATTCGTGGCTTATTATTCAGTGGGACCAAGGCTTAAATCCACATTACATGGAGAATGGGCAAGGGTGGCCTTCAACCAGGAACCTTCAATTTTAGAAGCAAGTGTACTGACTGGGGCAGCACGGTGGCTTAGGTGGTTAGCACTCTTGCCTCACAGCGAGAAGGTCATGGGTTCGATTCCTGCCTGTGGCCTTTCTGTGTGGAGTTTGCATGTTCTCCCCATGTTTTCGTGGGTTTCCTCCCACATCCAAAGACGTGTGTTACGTGGATTGGAATCTTTAAATTGTCCGCAGGTGTGCGCGTGGGTGTGACTGTGTTTGTTTGTCTGTTTGTGGCCCTGTGACAGACTGGTGTCCTGTCCTGGGTGTACCCCGCCTCGCGCTCTAGGCTCCAGCCCAAGCAACCCTTAATTGGACTAAGTGTTTGAAGAGGCGCGTGTGTGTGTTGACTGCTTGTCAACTGTGCTGCCCACTTTTACTGCCCAAGTATAGTTTGATATCACTACTTATGTAGTTTTACTTGAGTAACATTTTCAACTGAGGATTTTTACTTTGTTGCTCTGTTTGTCTGCTGCCACACTCTCCTGTCCAGTTGGTGGCAGTAATGCACTCAGAGGATTGCCAACCACCACTGAAACAAGAATACACTATCATGCTAACTTCGCAATGATAACTTCTGCAGTAACATCAACTGTTTGTGGTTATACATTGACTACGCGTGGTTAACTGCAAGAGTTGTTAATGTTACTTCAAATGACATTCTCACATCATCTTAATGTTGAACGCAGCAGCTACAAAGAATATATAATCAAGCATGCCAAGACACTTAGCTTAGCTGACACAATGACTTTCATTTGAAACAAGCCCAAAAGTCCACGACAGAGCATGAACCCACTATCAGATTGGATAAACTTTTATTTTACCAACTTATACAAAAATCTGTACCATCCTCATCAGAATTCCAACTGACTACTTAATTACTTCTCAGATCTTCTGCTTGATGCTGGCATAACTACAGAAGCCTCCTGAACAAAGTTTTTTTTTACACTGCCATTATCAACCATGGTTTGGATGCAATTAAACATTTAAGCAGTGACTCACACACACACTCATAAGAGGAAAATAAATGACAGTTACAGTGGAAACTGTGGAACAAATTACCCCCTGATTTACACGTGACTTCTGACCTGCATTTTTGTAAGTAATGAACGTAACATGTGCACGTTACTTACATCTGTATTTGTCCTCTAGGTGAGCCTTGCAGAGTGAGATGATTCCAGTTTTGAAAGAGAGAGTGCGGATCTTTCCAGTGCGACCACTACAGACCAAAAAATAATACATAATAAAAAAACCCAGCATGTCAAAAGTATGCAAGATCATGGGTCCCGCCATGTGTGTGTGTGGACGTGTGGCTGCACATTATGCAACACATACGTGTCGTAGACATTGAGCAGCCAGTTGAGGCACATGTCGACGCAGAGTGGGACGTTGACCATGTGGGAGTGAGTCTGTTCCAACCGCTGGTACAGGCTGTTCAGACAGCTGACCAGCTGTGAAATGTCCAGCAGCTGCTCGTTTTGCTTCAGACCGTGCTGGTCGAACATTTCGCACGCCATCGGCATGCTCAGCAGGTCCACTGCAGAGACAAAGAGAGAGGACAGTTAGTCATTAGACACACGGCGGGATGTCCTTCTGCTGCGCCGACACTGTCCTTCAACCTGGTAAACCCACCTGGAACCCTGTCTATGTTCAAAGCGTCCTTGAGTAAGATACTGTTCAGTGAGAGGAGTGAGAAAGCAAATTCCCTCCTGAGATCAATAAAGTAGCACATTATTCATTTTATCATTCATTAAGTCCACTAAAGGACATGGAGGACAGTGAGAACTGTGTTAACACTGAGAACAATCTTCCAACTGCAGCCTTCCTCAAGGCTGTCGCACAGTCCTGTAGACTTTGAGGCTGTCTGTGAACAGGATGAACACATCTGTAGACAGACAGTCAGACAGACTGTACTTTGAGATGAGACCAGAAGCAGCGGTCCTCATAGAAAAGATCATGAAAATTCAGTAAGGTATAGCTTATATATTAAATTCCAATTCTAAGGTGGAACTATGCGATTATACTAAGGTATATCTAAATATCTAAAAAGGAAGAGTAAAATAGAAGAGTAGAGTGGAGCCACTTAGGTGGCTGGTCTTGAGAACCAGGGATGGTTACAGGAGGAACTAAAGTTGGCTAACAACACTTTCCCTCATCCTTGTATCTCAGCTTTCCTTTTGCTTGGATCATTTCCATCACAGAACAAGTGGTGTGTAACAGTTCCACAAAGATACAGTGTCAGCAGGATGTTGGTATCGGGCAACAAAAGCTTTAAAAGTTCGATACTGGCATCTACGGATATGAACATTTCTGCCAGTGAGTCTTTCTGATGAGGGAACCTAATAAGACAGTGTGCACCATGTGCGCGTGTCCACCATTAAGACTGGGAGTGACGTGAGTGATTTGTCATTGTTTCCAACACAAGTGGCCGTTCAAATGCAACCTCATTTGGTGAAATACATACGGGTACAGTGACATGCATTACGGCACTTGCAGTTTGTGTTTTTCAAACTCAGCCACCAGAAAAGTTTTTAAAGTTTCATTTAGAGAGTCTAGAGAGTCAGTCTCAGACGTGCTGCTGTGGTCCCAAATGACACATGCGCAGTGAAGGCAGGGCCGACCAATTTTTAGGGGGGAACGTTTGGTCTGTGACACCTGATCTGGATTCTGAATCAAGATTTCCCTTCATATAGGCTTTGAAGGATTACTTCAAAACTACTTCAGAGATTCTCACCATATTTGCACCGCACATAGATATTAGGGCATGGAAGACTCCACTGATGTTGAGAGGTGATCCAGAACCAGACATCAGAAATCTCTCATTGCTCTTGTTTCTTATTTGCATTGGCCCACCCCGTCTTCAGGCAGAATTTTTCATGGAACACCCAGGACATTCTGATGCGCAAGTATGGTACAAAACTTAAAAGTTCAAGCTGCCACTGCAAGGAAGCTAATGCTTCCAAAATACTGCTTGGAAACACTTTCAAATATTTAAAACACTTAAACATCATAAACAGGATTTCAGTTAGAAATATGTGACAAAGCAGGAAAAACTAAAAATCTGTCAGCAAGCTCACAAATTGACACACCCCTGCTCTGACACCTTGCATGTATTATACGTACAACCCCAATTCAAAAAAGTTGAGATGAAAATTGAACATACAAACTAACAAAACAGCTATTCTTACATATACTTTGACCTCTATTTCATTACAGACAGTACGGATCCAAAATATTTAATGTTGTGTGTGTTGTTCAATTCATTACATTTGCTAAAATATGAAGTTGTGCTCAAACGTTTACATACGCTGGCAGAATTTTTTTTTTTTGCCATTTTTATCTCTGGCTGTGATTGGTGAAATTGTGCACAGTGCAAATTTTGCTTTTTCCATCACCACTCTTAGCTTCAAAGTGAAGCAGAAGGATTTTCTTTCACCAAAACAGATCAAATCCAGGCTTGCATCTCAGATGTGCCTTCTGGCAATTTGTAGTTAAACTTCCAGGTCTTCTTCTTGAGAAAACCCTCCTCTTTACCACTTCATCATGAAGCTGTATAACTGGTGACACAAAAAGCAAAGCTTGCACTGTGCACAATTTCTCCAATAACAACCACAAAAGCCTACAACTTCTTCTGGGTTGTCTGGGTGTCTTGATGGCATCCTCTCCTTTCTTCTGGCTTTCTTCTCCTTCTTGCACAGTCACTCAGTTTTTGAGAACTGTCTACTCCATGCAGATTTACCATAGAGTGCAATACTGTTTGCATTTCTTTGTAAGTGATGTAAATAAAGTCCAAGGCATATTCAGTGGCAGTTTGCCATCAGAGAGCCTTGTCCACAACTACCACAAAGACTCCAAGCTGTCATTAATGTTAAAGGGGGCAATACACAGTATTAAGAACAGGGGTATGTAAACTTTTGATCAGGGTTATTTGGGTAGTTTCTGTTGTCATTATGATTTAAAAAGAGTAAACACAGTTGCTTGACAATAAATGGCTTCGTCTAACCACTAACCATGAGTGACAAAGACGTTTTTGTGTTATCATTCATATTGTTGGAAAAATGGCCAGCAAAAAAAAAAAAAAAAAAAAATCTGCCAGGGTATGTAAACTTTTGAGCACAAATGTATCCATTCCTGCATTTCAGGCCTGCAGCACATTCCAAAAAAAGTTTGGAGACTAAAGCATTTACCTTTTCTTCTGCACCCATGCCTTTGTAATATATGCAGAATGTGCTTTTGCATTGTCTTGATGTCCTTGGATAAGATATCATCGTGAAGGCAGTACATGTTGCTCTAAACTCAATGGAATTGATTACTGTTGCCATCACAGAAGTGCAAAAAACCTTTGCCAAGGGCACTAACACAACTCCATAATATTACAGAGCCTGGCTTTGGACTTGCTGTCGATAACAGTCTGGATGATCCTTTTTGTCTTTGGTCCAGAGCACACAGTGACAATTTCTTCCAGAAAAGATCTAGAATACTGATTTGTTTGGCCACAATACACATTTACACTGTATGACAGTCCAACCCAGATACCTCTGAGCCCAAAGAAATTGATGCTGCTCCTGGACAAGGTTAACATAATGATTCTTTTTTGCACAGTAAAGAATTTGGTTGTAGCGCACAAGCGCTACAAGGTTAGCTACTACTACACTACAAGGAAAGGTTTCCCAAAGTAATCCCTTACTCATGTGGTTGTATCAGCTATTGATGAATGGCTCCTGATACAGTCCTGTCTGAGACGTTGGAGATCATCAGTATTCAGCTTAGGCTTGTACCCTTGCCCTTACATGCACAAATTCTTCCAGATTCCATGAATCATTTGATTATATTATGTATCTTAAATGTGAGCAATATCCAAATCTCTTCCAATCTTTCTTTGAGGATCGTTGTTTTCAAACATTTTAATTATTTTCTCATGCATTTGTTGACAAATTGACAGAAAATCTTCTGTCCATCTCTGCTCCTCAAAAACGTAGTCTTTCGTTGACACTGCTATTCAAATCATGATTACATTCATCTGGTAACATCACCTGTTTGAAATAACATCATTATTAATTCATTTTTCCTCATTACTAGATGTAAACTGCCCTTGTCCCGACTTTTTTGTAATGTGCTGCAGGCTTGAAACTCAGGAATGGAGGAATAGACGTATATTAATGGTAGAACACTTCTTTAAAGCTATAGTGTGTAAGAATTAGTGCCATCTCGTGGAGAGGTTGAAGATTGCATTATGCCGTCACCGGTCACGATTTTGTCGCCCTTCATGTTTTAGGGTCTTTGGTGATACTCCCTTGTTTTTGTTAGACACCCCCCCCCCCCCATGTGTTACTCTGCATTTCACGTTCCTGTCACAAAATTTGTGCTCCCATATTTTCGTGACCGTGTCACAGACCACAGATTAATTTACTTTTCATAATGCCATTACAAAATGGCGAGCAACTACTGATTCCTCTTCTTTCTTTTTCAATCTTCTCAATGTGCTACAAAATGTGAAAGATGGAGTGAGCATGTCCCTTTTAGGCTATTGTTAGGCTACTGTACCATCATGGCATGAGGCGGCCTGCTCCCACAGAGATATGATGGGCTCATTCTAAGCTTATTAAAAAAAAAAAAACACTGATTCATTGTTGCAGGTAATTTATACACTAATGAACAGATGGTTATGAATGCTACAGTCCATTTCTGCTCTGAAACACTCTTAAATCCTCCACACTCTAGATTTAAGTATCAAATCTATTGTTCATGCACATGTTGACGTGTTCCTTAGAGGGCCTGACTACGAAGCCTAAAAAAATTCCAAGGGGAGAACTGAATCATATATTAGGGCACCATGTTCTTCTGGCTCAAGATGCGTAAGGGTTAATTTTTATTTTTAGAATGCATCAGTAATATAAAGTAGGCCTGCGTGCTGTACGGCTGCAGCCAGCTGTACGCCTTAACACAAACCACACACGTATCAGGTTGTAGGCGGCTCGCACGCTCAGATCCACCAGCAAGAGACAAGAAGGATAAGTAAACACACATATGGACACATACAGGCTGTGAGAGCAGAGCGGCAAGGATGGTGGAGGAAGAGAAGCGGTGTGTGCAGAAAAAAAGAAGAGATAGGGGAGGCACTGAAGAGAAGAAGAATGACAAAGCAAATCAGGTGAATAACAGCAAGAGGAAGATGGCGAGTGATACAGAAAGGGATAAAACAAAGAGGGATTTAGGAAGAGAGTGGCACAGTTCACATGCAAGTAGGGATGTAAGTGCCACATGATGCATGGATGTTTCCACCTAAAATCCAGCACCCTGAGACTGTATGATCAGCAAATGGAGGGGGTCTAATACGTGTCAAAGTCACCATCCAGGATGAAACAAAAAACATCCAAGAGCACTTCAAAAAGTTGGTCCAGACGGACTATCTCCAAAACGGAAGACAGCAAGAGGAGACATCATTGAAGACCACGCATCTCCATGGGATGCACTGCCAACAGACAGAGGGGTGGTTGACATCAGAAACGCTACCGTTGGTCAGCAAAGGCTGAGCTGAAGAGCATCACAGAGGCTCTGATGACGGCAACACAAGAACAGGCCCTAAGCACCAAGTCCACAGAGGCAAGGGTACAACATCTGTGGTCTCCGTCCACATGGCCTCTGATTGAGGACCCAAGGTTGAGGGAGACACACATCTCCACCTCCTCCATCAGCTATGATTACTTTGAATTGAAAATATATAAGCAGAGTACTTACAACAGAGAGCCTTCTGAAGACGTCTGAGCTTCATGGCTGTACGGTAGGCTGAGAACCGAACATTGTTCAGATCAGCTAAAACAGGGAAAGAAAAAAATTACAAAAAGGTAGAGATGAAGTGAAACAATGAGCAGAAGATAAAAATGAAAGGTGAAAGAGAGAGCTAAATCTCTTAAATGCCCTTAATGTTAGTTTTACTCCAGATATGCAATACATTACATTAAAATAGACTTCAGTCAGTCGTGTGAGATAAATTAAAAAAAGGCTATTTTGCAGTGAATGTGAGAATGTGTCTTACCCAGAGACTGGTAGAGCTCAGCCATCTTGGGATGGTCCCAGCATGTTGTCTGGGTCTGGTGGCTGCAACGGGACAAAGACACAATGGTCATTTGTTTTGGGTCTCAATCTGCAGTGTTGAATTTTGAAGAGAACAACCGGAACTGCGTATCAAAATCTCATCTCAATGTTTAAATCTCATCTGACCCACAGACATCTCTGTCTCCACAAATGTTTTTTCCATCAGCTCTTTCAACGCATGGTGTGCCACAAGGTTCTGTTCTTGGCCCACTTTTCTATAAGTACAGTCAGGTCCACATGTATTTGGACACTGACAATTTTTATTCACATCATTTCCTGTTTTCTGTCATCACCTATGACAATGACAAAAGTATATCGTATAAAAAGTAAAGCTTGATCAACAAAAACTGCACTCATGACATGCTCTGTATCTAACAATGAACAAAAATGCATCAGCTCATCAGTCTGACTGTGAGCTACAACACTGAAATTTTATTAAAAGGCAGTTTGAATATTAAAAAACTAATTCAAAAAGGGAAGTATGAGGTCAAGTGTCACAAGCATTCTAGTTTAAAAAAGAGTCAACAGACAGATTCTTTGTGTGTTCCAGCAGTGATTAACCATGTGTTGTGTCGTGTTTGTGCCTTCACACAGCCCTGAAGCAGCCTGTGCCCCAAATCAAAGTGGCTGCTTCAGTTCACAGATCAACAGTACATCGCTGAACACAAAGTTTCAATAAGTAACAAGACAGTCACTTTTATCATCCATTTACTTTTTCCTACATTGCAATGCTAACCTACCGCTCTAGTTTAAAACTGCATTTAAAAACCATGTAAAGCAACAATAAATATCTTCTGAGTTTATTACTCCACAGAAAAAGGTGCCAATAATCAATCAGCCAAATACCAATCAATAAAATCTAGAGACTGTATTTACACTGCACAGGTATCCTTCAGAGACCCAGAAAAGTTGTTTTGAAGCCCAAAAACTGCTGCTCTGGCACCGTTGCTCTGCCTACATCACAGCCAAGCCATATTTGGATAAAGGGTGGCGCGTGGGCATAACCCTGCTTGACCTGAGTGGGACAAATCACGCCTCCCACCCCCCATCCATTTCAAGAGTTACCGAGTTAAACAATCTGAGTTTACAGGCTAACTTCTGTTTGTGGTTATATTAAATCATATTTTTGTGGACTATGCAGTGGTTCGCATGACAAGTGACTTTGGTGTGGGCATTAAAATTTATGACCCGCTTATTTTCTCAGGAATTGTGGATTAACTGGATTAGGTACTTCTCCTAGCAACTGTCAAATGCCACCATGTTGGTCTAAATGCAAAATGGATGCTCCGGTGAGTATTGGCATGGTACAGCCATACATGTTTACATAATTACATAATTATTGTATGGCCTTGCCTTACAATATAAAGCGCCTTGGGGCAACTGTTTGTTGTGATTTGGCGCTATATAAAAAAATTGATTGATTGATTGATGTTTGAGTCACCAGTCAGAATAAGACTCAACAAATTCCAGAGGATACTGACCGACAATCTCGTTCCTCGAGGATACTCTATATGACACAAGTTAATGGTCTGTGTGAGGGAGACAGGAGTGGCGCCAGTGGGGTGCTAAGGGGTACTATAGTTCTCACTGGATTAGTTATAGCACCCCCAAGAAAATAATTCCTCATTTATTATTTTGATTTAATTTCATCCCGTGTTTTTGAGGCCTTGTCCACACTGAAACAGAACTACCCCTATACAATCTTTTTCTTTGTCATTTTCAAAAATGTTCCATTCAATAAATATCTCTGTTCTCACAGATACTGAGAAATTTGTGTGAAAATGCTGTAGTACATATGCCAGGCCTGTATGTAGCGGTGTAACACTTCTACAAAAAATGGAGAAGACGACGTGGAGCTAATCAATGTAGCAATGGAAGCAAAAACTTTACAAAGAGGCTCACAGATTAAATAAAGTATTTTAATCAGACCTGTTCCCAGGATTCATCATCACAGGTGAAAACCGTTCTCCACATAACACCCTTGTTTTGGAAGATGACATCTGGAAATGTGTTAATTCCGTATGATGGAAGTTACTTGTTAAGGGTTTTTTAAAAGGGTTTTGTAAAGAAGCCCCTCAGTGTCTGTCTGCTCTGGGTGTGTTTCTCAGCCTGAGCTGGAGGACACCGTGCTTTGTCCCACCACCACCAACAAGAAAAAAAAAAAAGATAAATTACGCTGTTAAAGTGTAGGTGCCACCAAAACATGTCCACAAATAATCACTAAAATTATGAAATGTTGAAATTTTTAAAAATCCTGAACAATAAAAGTCAATGATAAGTGCACAGGTGAAGGATAAACAGCTGTCTGAAGCCTGCGCTCTATTTCAGCCCTCAGTCACGGCGATATTGTTGTGACGTCATCTGGAAAACGGGACCTGCTGATTCAAGCCTAAATCAATAGCAATCACGGCGGAGGTCAAGCTGTTTTCAGGCGAAGATGTTTCTGAAGAAGCTGTGGGGACACAGCCTTATAGTTTTGAGCCTCATTTAGATGCCAATGAGGGAGACGAAACGATATTGGCAGAGTTCAGAACACAGCACGGTGATTATAAAATAAATAAATAAATAATGCAGGCGATTTCGGCAGTTGAAGATGAGTGAGTGACTGAGTGAGTCTAACGTGACGTTCAACGACATCATGATCGATGATGTCATGATGGCGTCATTGCAATGCAGTGTCTGCAGGTTTTCCTTGCAACCAATCATCTCAGCAGGTGGGTTTGCTGATGAGCTTCTCCCCTGAACATAAACACCTGATCATTAATGAAATCACCTGCTGACGCGATTTGCAGAAAGGGAAACCTGCAGTGTCTTGGCCCTTCATGGCACATGATTGCCCACCCCTCGGCTATAGGCTACATGTGTAGGTCTGTGGATTGAAAAGTATGAGGTCAAGTGTCACGGCAATTCCAAATGTTTGTGTGTGATTTTGTTCATTCTGTATGTCAGCGGTGACTGTCGCAGATCTGAACGTGGCTGTGTGTGCGCGCCCATGAATGTAGCAGAGGTGTAGCAGAGTGCCGTCATGATACACGAGCCCTTAATTCATAGCACCCTCATACAAAATACCAAGCTACCCCACAGCACCTGCAGAAAAAAATCCCTGGAGCTGCCACTGGAGGGAGAACAGACATTCTGTGTCCGTGAGAAGCAGAAGGGGTTTGTTGAGCTATAGTCGTCTTTATGACAGGCTTGAAAACATCAGTTTCCTCAGAAACTCCAAATCCACGATTAAATGTAAGAATAAAAACGGGGTCAGAGTTGATAAAACACTGACCAAGAAGTAGCAGATGACGCACACATTTTACACGCTATGCTATTAATCACAGAACGCCATGCAAACACAGTGACAACATGCCATGGTTATATACCCTGCACACGCCGGCAGTCACCAATACTGGTGGCGAGTGTCGGCAAGTACAGTGCACCAATGGTGGCCACACCCGTGTCTTTTGTGTGCGAGGAGATAGCTACACCATCACAGCTGCTTACTAAAGCCATATTTTCTTGAAAAAAGTCATTTTGGGTTGCACTGAAAGTAATCTCAATTTGTGATGAATTTGATGAACCTCCAAAAAGCCAACAGTATGACATTAATCTTGTTATTTGTGTCTTCCCTGTCATCGTCTTAGAAAATAACCTACTGTGGCGTTCCTGCTCTGCTAACAGAGAAAGAATATCCTTCCTGCATCACAGCGGCAGATAAGTGTGACAAAAGAAGAAAGCAAATAGAATGAGGACAGAGCAAAATAGAGACAGATGAGTGCTGTATCATTCTCCCCTCACACATTCTGTCCTCACCATCCACCTGAGACACTATGGGTGTTTGGAAGAGGGCGAATACGTGTCTGTGATTTTCGACCTCAAAAGTGTGCTGAAGTAACACAATGCACCTTTACTGTTGCAGAAATCTTTCAAAATATGCAATTATGAATACTTGCCTCTCAGTCTTGTAGCAATGTGTATCTGTTAATGGGTGTCAATGCCAAGTAACCAAGCTTGGTTACTTGGCATTGACACCCATTAACAGATACACACTGCTACACACTAAAGACCTCCTGACAAAAATATATGTTTTAAATTGGTGGACCTGAAGGTGGCACAGTTGCCTCACAGCTAGAAGGTCGTGGGATCATTTCCCGCCTGGTTTTCTGTGTGCAGTTTGCATGTTCTCCCCGTGTTGGGTCCCTCTGAGTGCTCCAGCTACCCCCACTTCCAAAGACATGCATGTTAGGTGGATTGGTGATGCCAAATCTCTAAATTGACCATAGGTGTTGAGTGCGGTGTGTGTGTGCTCCCAGTCTTGAGTTCATGTCTGTGTCTTGAAGTTAGTGTCCTGTCCCCTGTCATTGTTTTCCATCCGTGTGTGTTCCTCCTTGTGGTTCTTTCTTGTTCTTTGTCCTTGGTCTCGCTCTTGCATCTGTGTCCAGTCCTCAGTCTGCGTATTGTCTTCCACGTGTCCTTTTGGTTCATCACGTTTTGTTCACCTGGTTCTGTACTCTGTCACTTCTGAGTTCCAAGCTGTTTTTGTGTTTATGTTCCTTGACTTAATTGTTGGGTATGGTTCAGTTATTTTTGTAGTTAAACTAATGACTGTCCCTTTCATGTGTTTGTCTTCATGTCGTTTTTTCCTCCATTGCCAGTTATGCGCTTATGAGTTCCACATTGCTTCCTTTTTTTAAATTTCTCTTCAATTTCTTTTTTACAGAGTGCAATGGGCCCCAAACCTGGTGTCTACAGTTGCATCCTAATCATTAATCATTACTGGCATTGTATCCGAGGGCTCTCTTCAAGATGGTGACTGTTCCTTTAACTGCGGATATCTGCACCTCATGAGCACTTGGGTGACCAGGGATTGCCTCAAGATATTTCTTCAGGTTCTTCTTCATAAGCCCTGTTGCTCCCACCACAACTGGTATAATATCAATTTCTTTCAATGACCACGTTATTCGTAGATCATTTTTAAGTTCTTGGTATTTCGTGATTTTCTCCCTTTCAGCTCTATTCAGGCCATAGTCATTGGGGACTGTCACATCAATAATTTTTGCTGTCTTCTCTTGCTTGTTCCAAATGACAATATCAGGTTTTACTGCACCTCCTTCGATATATAAAAGATAGTTACTTTTCCACTGGATGAGACTGGTGCTGTCTCATACTCCCAAACGTGTCCCTCTACTTCCACCTCCAGTTCCTTGCATATTTTCCAATGTAGATATTTACATATCTTGTTATGTCGGCTTGTGTAATGTTCATCTGCCGTGAGGATCTGACATGCTGATACTAAGTGGTTTACACTCTCAACAGCTGCATGACAGAATCGGCATTGATCATTCTGTGAAATTCCTGCCATTTTTTTGAAGCCATTTGTTAGCAGTCCCTAATCTTGCGCTCCAACTATAATTCTTTCTCCATCAAAACCAAGTTCTCCATTTGTAAGCCACCGTATAGATCCTTCTTTGTCTATGTATTCCTTTTTGAGTTCTTCTTGGAATCGGCCAGCCCTTTTGTGCTGTTTCCATCTGTTCATTCAATGTTTTTGTTCTCTTTTGCTGTATTTTTCCCTGGCCTGTCTTGCTAGTGTCGTTGCAGGTGTCAGATCATTGCTTTCTCTCTCTTGCAAGAGATCTCCGCCAAAGTTTTCTGCCAATTTAATAATGGAGGTCTGTTGTGGCAAGGTCTTAATATGATGTTGTGTTACCTTTTTCATGACTTCTTCTTGAGAACTCTTTACTCTTACCTGTTTGAGTTCCATGATTTTTGTTCAGTTCTTACTGTTAGTTGGTCACCTCTTTTTATTGTATTAGTTGATTTAGATGTTTATCTTGTGAGTGGTCCCTTATGTTACACTGTTCACACTTTTGAGTTCTATGATGGTTTTTACTTTTTGTGTTTGGATCTTTATTTTTTGGTTTTGTGGTTTTTACATCTTTTGTGATAGTTAATTATTATGTTTTATCTTCTACTCACTTTCTGATGGCTGCTAGTTTTTGTTGTCACTTAACCTTGGTCTTTGTCACACACCTCTTTCATTTACTCATCAGTTACTTTGGCATTTAAGCCACACCTCTGTTCCTGTTGGTTTGCCAGTTGTTTCACATTGCTTCCTGTCTATCATGAGTATTCAGTAATTGCCTGTTAATCTTCTAGTGCTACTGTGTGTTCCCCAGTGTATTAGATTTATTCCTAGTGACCCTCTTTGGACTTTGCTTGTGTGTAATTTTTTGTACTCATTTTTTCCATGTCTATTTCTGCACTGGTCTGGACTGTTAGTTAGTTTTGAGACAATAAATCACCCATGGGTTTGCACTTGCCGTTTGCGTCATCGCTGCCTGCATTTTGGGTTCAACCCCCACCCCCCTTAGTTAAACATAACAATAGGTGTGCATGTGACTGAGTTTGACTATTTGTGATCCTATGACAGACTGGCATCCTGTCCAGGGTGTAACATGCCTCACACCCTATGACTGCTGGGATAGGCTCCAGCGCCCCCGCGACCCTTGACTGGAGTAAGTGGGTACAGAAAATTAATAAATAAATGGTAGGCAAGAACCATGGAAAAAATGAAAAAAGGCTGAAAATTTCTGACTGAGATGACATTTTGCCACTGAAAAATTATGAAAAGTGCCCTTTTAAAGACAGTTGCACAATTAGCTAATATTGTGTCCCAGTCACAGAAATGTGTGTAGTCCCTTATCTTTATATGATTGGACAATATTTTCATGCAGCCATGTCATAATAATAAGAATATAACAAAGCAACTTCAAATTGCATTGTGATAATCACTGTGGGAACCAGCTTTCAAGTTTTTTCTTGGGGAGACTACATTAAGAGAAAAAGGCAGCCAAGAACAATTTTTATGTGTGAGTCCTGCTGGTTTGGAAAAGCTGTGGGAACGATGTAAAAGTTTGAGTGAAAAGGGCACCAAGGCTGTAGTGCTGGATTAGCAACCTGACCTCGATATTCAAGGGAATTTATAGAGGTTCATTGTACACAGACACAATTTTTGACTCTGTGACCTTCAACACTAGATGAAGATCATTTATCAATGAACTTCAAGAGACATATCCTTGCTCCAAAATTGGAAAACCTGTGTTAATTCTTTAAAAAGATATCGAAAGTACAGTGTTGTGGATATGTTTGGCCTTATGACCTTCAAAATTAGGTCAAGGTCAGTCATCATTAAAGTTGGCCTAGACTTTGAAGGGATGCATGTTTGCTGCAAATTTGATGAACCTCTGTGAAATCTTTGGAAAGATATTGAGAGCACAGTCTTCATCACACACAATCACGAGATTTGGTCCTTCAATATTTGGTCTGGTCAAGGTCACTCATCATCAAACCTGACCAACACCTTCAAGGGAAACATTCCTGCTGCAAATCTGGTAAACACTGGTCTCAAATCTATGAAAAGTTATCATGAGTACAGAGTTTTGGACAGATAGCATTTTCATGTCTCTCCACAGAGTTAACAGGGAGCAATAAAATATCAACCTGAGAGCTCGATGTTACAGACATCCCTTTACAGCACATATTTTCTGACCAGTATGAACAGGAGAAAGTTTCACCAGGAGATGATCTAGTTATTCTTGTTGCACATTCAGAATTGGCTGGAAATTTATTAAAGTGAAGCAGAATAAAATAAGTGATGCGAGATGTGTAATTTATTTTTTAATCTATTTTATGGCCCAGTCACACGGCACTTAACGAAGGGTGACGAAGACCTGACGAAATAAGAAATCTGGACCTTCATTGCCTGTTGTTGGCATCGTTTAACGTTCGTGCAGCCTCGTTCCTGCAGCTGGCGCTTCATCAGGATTTTTAAACTGTTGAAAATTTTGAACGAAGGGCAACGAAAACCTCAATTCGTCTGTGTCTCATTTTGCTGTCATTCTTGATGTTTTTTAAGTATTTGTGTAGTTTTTGTAACGTTATTGTTTAATTTGACTTCGTTGGAGCAGCTGAACATTTTCACACAGTGCAGAAGCCAGTTTCTGAGCACTGAGGCTGCTGCTGCGTTCGTGTACATCGGAAATTACAGGGCAAACTCAGCCTGCTTGCTTGGTTTTTTTGATGTGTGTATGTGTGTGTGTGGGGGGGCAGCTTCAATGGGCTCAGGCACCTTACATAGGCCAAAATTAATCTTTTGTGTGGATATAATTAATTATTTTGCCACAAGCAACTGTTGAATTTGAAACAACAAAAAAGTTGTGTAATTTCCGACGGTACTTGAATGCAGCATCAGCGGGAGCAGCAGCTCCTGTGTGTGCTTATTATTTTGTATTAAATATAACAATCTGAGTGTAGGAATGACAGTCCAGTCCTTCTGTACATGTGGCAACAGGCAGATGAATCAAAATGATGATATAAAGAGCTGTTCTGGAAGGAAGAATTCACATTGTGGATCAGTGATCAGCTGGTGGAAATAACCGCACGAGTCAATGCGCGCGTTCACACGCGCTGATTAATTTACTGCTCTGATATAGTCAATCATCTTTACACTTATATTTATATTTATTCTCCCTTTTGACAGTTTTCTGTTATAAATAAATATATATGGCTTAGAACATAATACTGTGATACAGAAGTGACCACGGCGCACTTTTTTTTTTAATTGGAGGAAGACGGAGCGCGCAGCGTGTCAACAGTGTGGATTCTGATGATGATGGACATGATCCCTCTTTTGTTCTGGACGAGGAACCAGAGCAGGTGGTCCATCGACGTGCACACAGATCTCCACAGATTCTGTTTGCAGTTTCTCCAGGACTCAGGCGCTATGAGCTCCGTCCCAGCGCCGAGTGCTGGAGCAGACACACACTGCTCCAGCTGTGGCTCCAGGTGCGTTTCGTCGAGATCGTGAGCTTCGGTTTTGTTAAGTTCCTCTTTCGTCCGTTTTGCGCTCTTGCTTCGCAGACTGTTCGGTGATAAAAGCTCTTTTGTCCACCTTTTCTCAACGAATTGTGATGTTTTTTACTTTTTCCCTTCGTTCAGGAATCGTCGTGTGCCGTGTGACTGGGCCATTAAGAGCCACAGCTTGAGCCACTTTAAGTTAAAGTTAAATATGATGCAAATTTCATTATTTTGTGTTATATTTTATGTCATTTGATGCTACATATTAGTCATAAATAATGTTTAAAATGTTAAAAAAAAAAACAATATTGGATGGATATAGCATTTGCTGCTGTGTTCAAAAATTTACATTCAGTAGCTTTAACCTGTGACACTTTAACAGTACATGTAACTTTATTTTTTCATTAAACATTTTTGAATTAGATTACAGCTCTTGTCATTAGTTTTGGGTGATTAGACTATGCTGCATGCTTTTTTTTTTAGCAAATCAGAGCATGTTTTGAAGCATCATAGTAACTTCTTGATCCATCTTTGTCAGTCTTGAATAAACTTTATATACAGCAGTTACAGCCATCATCTGCACCATATCTGAAATTGAGTTACAATTTTTTAACTGTTCAAAAATTTTATCCCGATTCCTCAAAATCATTGATAGTACATGGTATGTTCTGTGTAATTGCAGTCTTAATGGCTTCAATCATGTTCAAACTTCTTTAAGGGCCCCTTCACACATAACACGTAGATGCAGAAACCGGAAGAAAATCCGCAAACCTAAAACGAAATGGGGAACCACAAATATCCCACCTGCTGTCAGAGGGATGCACGGTCGGACAGGTGTGCACGATAACGCAGTGATGGTTTTGTGCACGCTCATGTTCTCACACATGAACAGAGTGCGAGCACGTGAAAAGTCACGCATGCAGCAGCAGAGGAAAAAAATTGAAAAAACATCACAATTAATAATAGTTAATTCCTGTTATGAAGAGCGGATTTAGCCTCTGCCTAGACATACAGCAGGAAGTAATGAAATGACGTGAAATACTATTCTCCCTTTCATGTTTTACATGAATTACCCGATGTGCTTGTCTCATGAAGAGCCGGCTCTCGCGTCG
This sequence comes from Thalassophryne amazonica, assembly GCF_902500255.1. Classification (NCBI taxonomy): domain Eukaryota; kingdom Metazoa; phylum Chordata; class Actinopteri; order Batrachoidiformes; family Batrachoididae; genus Thalassophryne; species Thalassophryne amazonica. The sequence goes on along the minus strand of NC_047103.1, from coordinate 128,190,835 downwards.
TGAACACATCAGCCGGCATGGTGTGTTCAGCGCGACGTGATCCACTGCAAATGTGATATGTTTTTTAATTATTACAATGTGGGGAAATCCCACAGTGATACGCGCCTCGTGGCAGCGTCCCGTGGGGTGATTTCCTGCATGACACCATATTCAGCAGCGTTGCAGTGCACTGACGTGGCGGTCAGCTGAAGCAATATGTATTTTAATTTATTTCCACATGAGGACAGCATGCCAGCATCTGCAAATCACAGTAGTTATATGACGTCGTATCCTACAAGCCACTACAGGTGTTCCCCAGCTATGACTTGCAAGCACAGATATCTGAACAGCTGCATACCGCAGAGGGATACGCCCACCTCTGTCAGCGTACCTCGGCAGCTCACAGAAAAAAAGCTCACTCTCTGTTCCTTCATTCTGTGATTTTTTATTCTATGTATGTATTATTATGTGTTTGTTCTGCATCTGTCTGTCTGTGTTTGTAATGTAACACATCGCGTGCACTGAGCCGTCATTTCCAGCTGTCAGTGAGTCGCTGGCCGGCGATCAACTGAGAGGCACTTGGCTGTGCTGTGTGTGCTCAGATGTAGCTGGCTGGTCTCTATGTGATCATGTCTGTACATACATGTCAGCATTTCATGCAAGTATGCCCCCCCATGCCACATGTATTGCAGGGGGGGTGGGGGTGTGACACACGCACACATGCAGGCCACGTGCTGAGGAGAGAGCTGACACTCTGGCACGCCACATGTGTGTTGCTTGGGCACTTTAGTTTTCACAGACAGCTTGATAGTGGTCGCCTGCTGTCTACTCTCGTACCAGGAGCACGACTAGCCCCGCCTTTTGGCGTTGTTCGATGTACATGTGTGACACCTGGAATTTGGAGGACATCTGCCAAGAGAGGGGTTGAATGAGTACACGCAGGACACTCTCTGTCTTTCAACCGCTGATGTGCACGAATGGTTGTGGCAACAGGTGTACGAGGCATTTGAGCTGGCTCCGATTTTTCACAAATGGCATGCAATTCCTCCTTCGTGCGCCAGTCAGCTTCAATCTTGTTATGTGTGAAGGGGCCCTAAACAGGGTATTCACAGTGATTACGGCTTGAAACGCATTTGACCGTGCTTCATCAGGGGAAAAATTTTAAGCTGAAGTAGCATTTGCTGCAGATTTTGACCTTGTCTGGCTGAAGGCACAGCTCCTTTTTTCCCCCATTTTTGGGCAGGTTGCACTTACAGTAATACGAAAAACTGTTATGAGGCAAGCCGGATTAAGCAGTTTCATCCCATTTATGCAATTGTGGGCGATCATAGCAGAATAGTGCCCTGTGGAACAGATGACAGAACAGTCAGAGCGGGCTGACTCCACCTCCTGCAGCAATCAGGAGATGGATGAACAGAAACAGTTAGTGACTCAGTTTACAGCAGTGTGGAGAAGCAAAAAAAACAAAACAAAACAAAACAAAAAATTTAATTGATTGTGAATTGCTAAGGATAATTGTGTCAATTTTTTCAACATTGCTAATACACACACACACACACACACACACACACACACACACACACACACACACACACACACACACACACACACACACACACACACACACACACACACACACACACACACACACTTCTGTAAATGTATACAGAAATAGCCTTAACATGATGAAACTCCTTTTGAAAATTATGAGGTTTAGTTGGACCAAAAAAAAAAAAAAAAGATTATGAACTAATTTGAGTAGACAACCAGAAGGGTGGGATTTCCCAAAGATAAAAAATTTGATAATTTTATCTCTGCTGTGGTCAGTGCTTCCAAATATTTCAAGGCTTCTCCTTCACATTTTCAAATTAAACCATAGAACCAAAATACACTGAGTATGTTTTTGTTTGCAGGATTTTCCAGATACAATCTAGGCTCGCATGTCCAAATTGGCTACCTCTTATATTTGTTGTTTAAAATGAGAGAGATGAAAAAAAGCTACAAGGATTAAAGCTAGTATTAGTCTCTCTTTGAAAATACCCGTATGGTTTGTCATCATGATGCCAGTTGTATATTTTGCCAACTTATGTACCAGTGCCAGGGCCTCATGCCCACAGTTGGTCGCAATGTTTCTGTGTAGGCTCTCAGTTGTCCAGGTGGTTTCCATAGTAGAGAAGCTTGAATCTTCGACCAGTCCAGTCCAATCTGGACCAGTCCAGTCGAAGATTCAAGCTTCTCTACTATGGAAACCACCTGGACAACTGAGAGCCTACACAGAAACATTGCGACCAACTGTGGGCATGAGGCCCTGGCACTGGTACGTAAGCTGGAAAAGACTGCTAAAAAGATAGCCAACTTTAGAAACCACTTAAGAAATACCCAGTCCAGTCGAAGATTCAAGCTTCTCTACTATTTTGCCAACATTCACCAAACAGCTTCCCGGTATTTTTTTCTTTCACGCAGCTGATTGACATGATCTGAAATGTAATTTGGATTTCATGCATCCTACACAGCCACTCTGAACTGAAGTGCCATCGAGAAAAGATTTTTCTCTCGTTCAACTAAACGACACTAATAAAACTAATCATAATAACATAAAGCAAGCACAGATTTTTCTGGTTATTAGTTGCATTTAGTCACTGTGGTTGTAATTACTGCAGCACCATGACAGGAAAATCTGGTCAGCTAATTTTAGCTGCATTAACAAAGAGCATCCATTTTAATAAATGTCATCAATGTTCTCTGACACAGTTAAAATGGGTGTGAAAGCAGCATCAGATGTTGCTGTCGTTCTGATGGTAACATACCAGCTGTGTGCAGACATAAAGATGATAGAAGCCGCATATCTTATTAGTGAGACAATTAAGCATTTTTGTTCAGATCAAGTATTTGAAAAGTCCTTTTCAAAACACAAAGAACAGTGAGCTTCTCAGAGAACAAGGTTTGACTTTTCTATGTCAGATGGTTACAAAATAGACATTTTATTCCTGTGTCTCTTTCATCATGAGGTTAAATATAAAACGCTTCAGTGCTTTTTGAATGAAACATTAGATCCATGTATCCTCAACTGATGTCGCTGCTCTGGTTTAAATGTAGTGAAGAGATGACTACAGGCAAGTAGAAATTATTCACATAGAAGTTAGTCTTTATTCAAAAACAGCTATATTCACGGACATTGTTAAATATCACTTATGTCGAGTATTAGAACTGACGAGCGTGCCACATCTTCTCCGCACAGAATTAATAAGGCCATTAGTGCTGTTTTGTGTAATGTTGTTCCATTCCTCCAAGGTGGAATGTATGAACTTGGCAGATGTTTCGTGGCTGAGGGACATGCTGTTGAGCATCCCAGAGATGTTCGATGTGTGCCGTGTCGACTGATGTAGGATGAGGGAGTTGTGATCATGAAGCTGTCTGAAACAATCCCCATCTGACATCACACCAGCAACCAATGCCAATCACTGTTGATGCTATTCTATGGATTTTGTGCTTTTACAGTGTGCAAGTACTCTATGCAGCGAAATGCCTTTCTTTTTTTTTTGTCTGTTTTAATCATTTTTATTGTTATTTCCTAGCCACAATCTCCACTGTTTATACAGTGCATCTGGAAAGTATTCAGAGCGCTTCACTTTTTCCACATTTTATATTACAGCCTTCTTCCAAAATTGATGAAATTCATTTTTTCCCCCATTAAAATTCTACTCACAACATCCTATAATGACGATGTGAAAATTTCCTTCCACCTACTTCCAATAAGTGGAAGTATCCAACAGATGGCAGACAGGTCTGTGGTGTATAACATAAGACACAGCTGCTTTCGGGTTTGATTTGGTGCGTCAAAGTTAACTAACATCTAATTAGTAGGGAGAGAGAGCAGAGAGAGAGGAGAGAAGAGAGAGGGGCTAGATTGCAGAAAGCAGTGGTACATCAAGTAAATTGCCCAAAATGGCAAGGAACACAACTGCAAGTAGATTTTTGCCTGTCAGCACATTTTATTTTCACCAAAAGTTAACTTCTTAAATGAATAAGCAGTCAAGACCTTGCCGTACAATTGCAATCTAGCGGGTGAGCATTTCCTACTTGAAATGCAAAATTCAGTAAAAAAAAAAAAAAGGCATTTATATTTAGAAATGTCAAAAATGCATGATTGTTCAGCAGGCAGATGTTTTGACCACCCAGCATTAATGTATAACTTTGTTTTTGAGAGTTTTACAGTTACTGTGTTTTAGGACATGGAGGTTTTTAGCCGTACAGAAGGACAGCAATTTTTCTTGACCAGTACAATGTACAGTTGTGAATAAAGTAGTCCAGTAAACAGTGCAAACTGGCCTACTTTCACTCCTCTCAACATGGGTGCTTTAACCTTGACAAGTTGTTGTTAGTAACAAGGGGCTGCTGCAGAGTTCTGAGGACAATAAAGGTGGAAGTACACGTTGCACAACGTGGTGTGATGCCACTGCTTTTTTTATGAGGATAAAAATCTCTCCTGAAGATTATGCTATGACATAAACAGAAGCATGAAGTCTCCTAGGAGAACTGAAGTAATGGTATACAAATAATGAATGTTTATGAGTTCAATGGTACAAATATTTAATTTGGCGAAAGCTGGAACATACCATTCAATGAAGATTCCCTCGTTGAATGGTATGTTCCAGCTTTCACCTCATGAAATATTCGTACCATTGAAAGAATGTAAAAAACATTTATAAGGACTTTATATAACAGCTAAAATAGATCCTTGTCATTTGATATTTTATTAATTTATAAACAACAGAAAAGGGATGTTGCTGAAGTCCAACACGAACTTTAAAAAGGAGACCAAATTGTGACATGTAGTCCAGTGATGCTGTGCACTGACTTCGTACTTGCATGAAAAAAAACAGACTTTTTTGTGTCATTCCTCAGTCCAGCGAAAAATCACAGCTTTTCATCTGAACAGCTCTTCATGCATCCAGACGGCTTACAAAGGAGTGCATTTTGTGTGTGTGTGTTAAAAGAACTAGCACCGTCCGTTAGCTCAATCAAATCATCATCCCGCTTGTGCGCGTGTACTTTCAAAAAAAGTACTTCCTCAGTGCAGTGAAAAAAAATCACGCCAGAAATTAGTCCAGCTTTTCATTGTAACTTCCTCCTAACACAACTGCAGTGGATTTGTTTTGTGTGTGTGTATGTGTGTGCGCGCGTATGGAACCAAATTTGCACTCTAAATGCAACGCAACACAAATGGGACAAATAATGAATGTCACGTGACATACAAAGCACCAATCGAATGACAAGGATCCACTCAGCCATTATATAATAAATAATTGCGACTGACTGTCTTATTAAGGTGTAGTTTTTTTTTTGGTTTCAGTCATTATGAAGATTGTTCCTCACTACCAACCAGCTTGTTATGTCCCAGTGGAGACTGGTGCAGGTCAGTTATTTAAGGTGCAAGTTAAAAAAAAATATCATTGGTCTTGTCGAAAATTTTAATCACTAAATACAAGTATTTTAACTAGACATCGGTCTAGCAGGGGAAAATATCAACTAGACATAAGTGAAGAGTTAATGGTCCGTGCCCTTGGATGACACAGGCACGACAGGCAACATACACCTGTTTATTAACCAAATGTCACGGACAAAGTGACAAGAATAATCAAAACCACTTACTTACTGAAGGAAATATTGTCTCCCTTGTTCCTCCGTTTGTGGCTTTTCCAACATGTGCAGCTTTCCGGCATATTCCACCTGTTTCTTGACAAGACTAAATGAACGTCAATGAGTACTGCTCAGTAAATTGCCCGGAATAAAAATGGCGACTGCACCCCTTTGCCTGGACACGGCTCAGTGCCACTGGGGCCTCTAGTTTATCACCACTTTGGGTGCCACCAAATGGCCAGGAAGCTAACATAAGCAGCTAACGGTATAATTGTTCATTTTAAAAGATTTCTTTCATTTACTGAGGTGTACATGCACACATTTACCTCTGTGAGGATCCTCTCCAAGCTGTCAGTTTCACATGTTTTGAGGTGACCAGAAGTCGTTTTCTGAGTCTTTTTCATTTGTCCCATTCAATTACATCATGTAGCTGTTTAGCCTGACAATGCTTTTTAGTTCAAAATAGATACTGAAATGTTTTGCATTGTTTTTGTCCCGCGTTAAAAGATGAACTCCAAAACAACCAAAAATAAACCCAAGGTTGAAAAATACTACAGTTTCTTAAATTATACACCAATAGTAATTCATATGGGAAAATACTGTGATATGCTTTTTGCAATATTGCCCGGTATTACTGTGGATCATTAAAAAAAAAAAAAAATGCTGCAATGCTGTAATGGTCTAAAGTACAGCAAACAGCATGCCTGCACAGGCGTGGAACTGTTATCTACTTTATCATTCTGTCCTGAGGCATGTAGCTGTGTGCAAACCTTCCCAGCTTGTTAAAAGCAGATGTGGTCTTGGTTGTGCACAAGCTGCAGTTAACCTTTGTCTGAAAGCATGTACAAATAATAGTCCATGCGCTGGCTGGCTTTCCACAGCCCCTTGTTTCTTTCTTCCACTTGAAATAATGAGGAGGGGGTCCGACGGTGAAAAGCTACTTAAACATCCTCGAAACTCAGAGTCTGTGCAAACAGTAGCTCGGTTACTCAGCTTGTCGTTGGTGCAATGGTGGGAGACAGTTGCACAACCATTTACAATATAATCGCACAGCATCAAAAGTACAGTGCACTGCTGCTTTTATCCAAAACATCATGGCAGTCCAAACAATGTCAGTGTGTCCTGTGAAATATTGTGGTAGGTTTCGGACACCAAATCATCCTTATGGAGGGCTTTGTTTTCTGCAGTGAACTCGCTTAAGTTGTGCAGTTAGTCTTAAGGAGCCTTGAAATTTGCACGCATTTTGGCTCCACACTCTCTCGCGCACTTCGTTGTGACAATGCCACTCGCTGTGTTCCCAGCTGGATGCTGCACTTTGTGCGCTGCACGCTGCATATATAAAATAATTATTTAGCGGAGTCATCATTTTCTGTCAGAGTTTGAATCACAGAGGACCGTTTCAGCTGCTGCTTTTTTTTCTCTCTCTTTCCTGCACTTCATGAGGTGGAGAATGCATTTGGAACCATCTAAAAGGTCATTATTTGTAATGTTTACATTGTAATAGCTTGGTAAAACAGGCACATGTTCATTCCTTCTTATGAGTAGCTGTAAAAGTACATTTATGATAGATTTAACATCTTGGTATAATCGTTCAGATAAGCTGCGCTGTGATGCGGTGCACTGACGCAATCACTCGCACTCACACACAGTGTTTTTTAATTGTTTGCACAATGTTCACGTGAAGTGCATGTAATTAAACGGTATATACGGTATACGGTATAAGCAGCATATAATTAAATGGTGTACTATAACCAGCAGGAGACCAATGATGTGTGCAGTGAATTTGGTGAAACCACACCTGAGTTTATTGAATATTTCTCTGGTGTCTCGTTTTGTTTTAGCACTTTGTAGACGGTCCCTACGCTTCCATTTCACAGCAGCCTGCTCATTCAGATCAATGCTATTATTCCAGCTCAGAGGACGGCTCATATGGATAAAAAATAATGTTGTAGCTCGTTGTCTACCTTTCTGCGGTTAGCAACTAGTGTTGTTTGTTTTTCTACAACATTTCTCTTAAAGATTATTGAGCCGTTTACCAGAGGGAGAGGTTTCTGTCCTCCCTGAGTTTGACACTTACGTTCCCATTTGACCGGTGGCTCGTCCCAGTCAAATTCCCCACCTTTCACTGTCCCCATAGAGGGACGCACGTCACACTGGAAGCAAGAACCCGCTCGGATCACCTCCTCAGGCTGTAGTGACACCCCCCCGCAAAACAAAAAAATAAAATCATTTTTGTGGTGATAGGGTTTGTGATCAAGATTTCCTGCAGTAATTGATACGTAAACTGAAATCCATGAACTACTGAATCTATCTATCTATCTACACTCAACAAAAATATAAACGCAACACTTTTGGTTTTGCTCCCATTTTGTATGAGATGAACTCAAAAATCTAAAACTTTTTCCACATACACAATATCACCATTTCCCTCAAATATTGTTCACAAACCAGTCGAAATCTGTGATAGTGAGCACTTCTCCTTTGCTGAGATAATCCATCCCACCTCACAGGTGTGCCATACCAAGATCCTGATTAGACACCATGATTAGTGCACAGGTGTGCCTTAGACTGCCCACAATAAAAGGCCACTCTGAAAGGTGCAGTTTTGTTTTATTGGGGGGGGATACCAGTCAGTATCTGGTGTGACCACCATTTGCCTCATGCAGTGCAACACATCTCCTTCGCATCATCCGTGAAGAGAACACCTCACCAACGTGCCAAACGGCAGCGAATGTGAGCATTTGCCCACTCAAATCGGTTACGACGACGAACTGGAGTCAGGTCGAGACCCCGATGAGGACGGCGAGCATGCAGATGAGCTTCCCTGAGACGGTTTCTGACAGTTTGTGCAGAAATTCTTTGGTTATGCAAACCGATTGTTCCAGCAACTGTCCGAGTGGCTGGTCTCAGACAATCTTGGAGGTGAACATGCTGGATGTGGAGGTCCTGGGCTGGTGTGGTTACACGTGGTCTGCGGTTGTGAGGCTGGTTGGATGTACTGCCAAATTCTCTGAAACGCCTTTGGAGACGGCTTATGGTAGAGAAATGAACATTCAATACACGAGCAACAGCTCTGGTTGACATTCCTGCTGTCAGCATGCCAATTGCACGCTCCCTCAAATCTTGCGACATCTGTGGCATTGTGCTGTGTGATAAAACTGTGCGAGATGTGCATACACATCTCACAAAATGTGAGATTTTTTTTTTAGTATTCATGTTTTGGAATTCATGATTTGCAACTGATTCACATTTTGGGGGTTAACACGCCTTTAGTAAATCATTCGCAAAACTGTCTCCAACCCAACATGCAAACATTTGGATTGTCCACACAATTTAGCAACAGAAAAAATACACCTGTTTTTGGTCCATGATAAAACGACACACAGAACATGAAGAACCAGGCGACAAATTCTGGCTACATCTGAATACAGTTTTTACTTCAAAATCTAGCAAACAAATAAAACAGTTATGCAATGGAGCGCTTGCTGCTCCTCAACAGCAAATCTCAGTTTGTAAAAATGCTCACCCTCCATAAGCATGTTGAAGGCTCCGGTAAAAGCAGACTGACACGATATTTCACAAAGAGAAATTAACACATTATTTGCCGAGCATCACGGCCGTCATTTCTGGGTTTTCACATAAAACTGTTTCCAACACTATTTTCATTTTAATATGTGTTGTGAAGTGCATCACGTTGCTGCAGAGCGCAAAGTGCAATAAAAAAAAATATGCATACACAAAATGACAACAGATGTTACCTGACGTGTTTGCTACAGGTTTACGACTGTCAGCAAATCAACAGTGCAACAAAGCTTCACTGTTATCACAGCGGGCAGTCTTGTTTGAATGATTCTGACAAGTACAAAGTGCGTTAGTGCAGAGTGGATACGTGTGCACTATGATGAGATATGCATAAATGTTTTACCTTTTACTTCCCATTACTTAACCTGGTAGAGCGACACCCGTATCTGTTAATCCAACCTCAGACTGAACCCAGGCTGAGGTGGATCATTTCTCCTGCATCACAGTGGCAGTCTCAAAATGCTACAAATGACGTAGAACAAATGAGACTGTTAACTGTTGTGCTCTCTGCTAGTTTGGTGGCCTTGCTTTCTCTCTCTGTCTCTTTCTCTCTCTCCTCCCTTCCATTGCTTCCAACCTACGGTGTTCCACTCCAGCTCCACCAGTCTCCTGAGCGGTACAGTCAGCCTTCAGCCTAAGTATGTAACTGTGTCTAACATTTTCCTGCGCCTGTTCTTTGCTGACCTCATTTCTGATTCCTGTTCCTCGAGTTTCCAGCCGCCACCAGCTCCACTGGCACCCACCTGGTCATGACAATCCACAACCCAGCTTCCAGCAGCTTCCAGTACCGTCAGCTTCTCCTGCACCTTGCCCACAGTCACCAGACTCACGTTTCAATGAACTTTTTGTACCTTTGTGCTTCACCTGCCTCATTGCATTTTGGGTCCAACTCATTATCTGCCTTGGTTATCACAGCACTTAACCGGCTTTAGTAAGCCTGTTAACTGCGAGCGGTTTCACTCAGCTGCTCAGAAGTAATGAGGAACGCAGGATAAAAAAAAGAGTGCATCACTTCTATTCTTACATAAAAGTGAGATTATCTCAGCCTTTGATTCTTAACCCCTGGGTCAAGATCCAATCGATGAGCCAGTGGATAAAATATCTGCTTGTAAGTGGATTTTTTTTGTTCCACAGGACGCTGGGTTTACTGAAACAGCTTCTCCACTTACAGCTGCTCTGTCAGTTAAGCCAGCATCCTGTGGGACACCCCCCCCCCCCCGTACCCCCTCCCAAAAAAACAACAGATATATTGCACTTGTTTGCAAGGAGACTTGTCCATTATCTCTCCTTGAGACATGAAAGAAAAAGTGCAAAAAAAAATTATGATGCATCTCCATTTCCATCCCTCTGCCAGGTTTTATGTAACACTGTTTGTTTTACAGATATTTAATGTTGGTGCACTCAACAGCAGCGTAACTATTCAATCTAACAGCAGTTTGCTTCAACACCATTTCACACTGCAATGACTCGATGCATCATTAAATCTCTAATTTTGAGCGTGATTCGATTTGACTCATTAAATTTGAGACTCCCAAAAAGTACGGCTTTATAATATAACCTTTTTTTTTGTCAAACCAAAGATGTATTAAAATTGCTGGTGTGACAAGAACAAAAGCTGCTTTGACACGGGTTCACGCCAAACTATTTACATGCACATTTAGGCTTTTTTTTTTTAATTGATGGCGATTGGATTTACAAAATGTGAGTCAGTCATCATTCTGTCTCACTCCACTCTGTGGAACAGCAGTGTTCGATATTAACGGTTGTCCCATAACCTGGGACAAGCAGAAAATCTGTTGTATGAATCAGACATGCAGGTTTTTTTTATTATGAAGTGGTTGAATTCTTTATTTTAACTACATATTGTAACATGGGGCAGCAGAGTGGATTAGTGGTTAGCACTGTTGCCTCTCAGTAAAAATGTGCTGGGATCGATTCCCACCTGTGGCCTTCCTGTGTGGTGTCCCACACTGCTATCCCAGCAGTCATAGGGTGTATGGCAGGGTACAGCCTGGACAGGACACCAGTCTGTCGCAGGGCCACATGTAGACAAACAAACACACACACCTTCACACAATTGAACGTTTCCAATCCACTTAATTTGCATGTCTTTGGATGTGGGAGGAAGCCTGAGTACCTGGAGGGAACCCTCACAAACACTGGGAGAACATGCAAACTCCACACAGGAAGAACCCAAGTGGGAAACGATACCATGACCTTCTTGCTGTGAGGCAACAGTGCTAACCACTAATCCAATGTGCTGCTTTAAATCAAATTAAAATAAAATAGAAAGCTACATGAAAAAAGTTATTTTTAGTTAAACTATCATTCATTTTAAATACAATGTAGGTCAACTCTGGAGCAGGAGAGACTTGGTCTTCTTCAATGAACGTATAGTAATAAAACCCCAGTGTTTCGATATCAGGCATCATTATTGACCAAAATGAGTCTGATTATATCCGCATATCATATATATTCCATTCTCTAAACAAACAGTCACCAGTTTTTTTTTCCTAACATGTCAGTTTATGTTAATCCAGTGACATTCTTAAAAAAAAAATTATTGCAAACAGTAACTGGCTCCAACAGAAATGTATTAGTATCACCAGGATTTAACTAATCATAAAGTATGAGAATATGTTAATAACTACACTGTGCAATTTTAAGGTTCCAAAACACATGATTTGAGTTTATTTGGAACTCTACTGTAGTTGCCCCATTGACAACAATATATTTCTTTTTAGCAGTTTGTTTTTTAAAAAAATCCTTTCCTTCATTCTTAAAGAACACAGTCCTTTAATAATGCTCCACTCTACCAGCCGCATGGTGTCTTAGCAGACATTATTAGTAGTCATCATCGGTTATCTGAAAAGTGTTTGGTCTGAGAGTACATACATCACAACTGAGGATACCCTGATCAAATTCACCCCCACTCCCTCCAAACACAACCTGATTAAAGCTTCTGCTGATATCATGTCCTGATCTGACACTTGTATTTTCTTGGAAAATACACTTGTACAGGGCGCACTTAAACCAGATTAAAACAAATCCAGTCTATATGCTTGACAATTGAACAGCTCTGAAATTCAACAAGAAAAAAAACCCTACCTGTAATCCAAGCTGTTCTTTGCCATTTTTTTTAAACAAAAGTGAAGTAAAGCAAAAGTGAAAACATTTGCACACTTTCAAGCAGCAATTCAGACCAATCATTAAGACCAGGGGACTGGACTTGAAGCCAAATGCGACATCTGTCAAAAATACATGAGCACCGAATGGAGTGCTGACTATCAGCTCTGTCGACATATCACTCATGAAATACAGGGTACGACCTACATCTAAAAAAAACAAAACAAAACAATATCATCAGCCAAAAAAAGTCCTACTCGCCCAGATACTGATCTCTGAAATCGGATCGCACTGTCCCTCACAAGATATTTTCATTGAAGTGCATGTTAAACCACAGGAGAATGCTGTGTTTGAAATGACCAAAGAAGAACTTAAATTGGCAATGAAAGTGATCTAAGACAGACTAAGAAGTGAAATAAAGAACATGAGTAAATGTCACTGTCTCAGCACCCTGACTCCTCCGGGGTTGAGAACAAATGTGATATTTTGGCCTGATGGGCCCCCTCATGTGTAATTCTGCTGGTGATTATAGACATGACTCTCAAAGCAGAGGTTGTGGGGTCTTGCTCCTCTCTGCTCAAAAAACTGAAACCCAACCAGCTCCTGGGGTGCTTTGCTTTTTGTGGACTACTGATGGCCCTGTGGAAAGGAGCCAAGCAATAATTTTTTTTTTCCCTAAAGGGATCAATAACCCATCATATTACATTTCACCATTGCATTAACTTCAGACCTCAAAATCCCAGTTCTTATTTTACACCACCCACCTGTACGCAAAACCTTATCTGTCACTGCCACCCACTGCAGCCTCCTATAGGAAACTGGCAATTTGTGGGGGGACAAGAAGATCGGACTTCTTTTTTGAACAAAGGCACAATTTCAAATGCACGGAAAAAGCAGTCACATATTTATAATACTTCAACAAAAACGCCAACTTTGGCAAAGAACATCTCCCACTCAAATTAACTTGACAAATCGTTGGGGTTATTAAACAACATATAAAAATGGCACAAGTACCAACAAAGACCTGGAGGTACAGAACCCACTCCTTTTTGATGGTTTATTATGCACTTTGAAAGCCGACACTGTCTCCCAAGAAAACATATCATGGCCCCGAGGACAAGCCAAAGTGTTGATAATGCATGGTAAGCTGTCAAAAGATAAACTATGGCACATTAAGCAGCTCCGGTGGAGCAGTCAGGGACTCGGTGCCTTGCTCGAAGGCAACCTGATTGAATGTGTGGAGGGAGGGAAGAGCATGCAACATTCACATCTCCCACCCACATTTTCCCCCATGTGTGCAGGCACAGAAACAATACCATCTTAAAGTATGATATTAAGATGCTACAGTGCATGAAACGAGAATGAAATAATGAAAACATTCAAATGGAAACAAGTGGCACCAAACAGTGATTAGAAATTAATGTAAAAATGCATTCATTTTTTGACACTTATTGGGGTTGCAGTGGCGGTAAACAAAATGGATTTTTTTCCCCTTAAAACTCTTAAGATAAAACTTTCTTGAAATGCCTTCCAACATATGTTCAATTCACAGAACCTTTCAACATGACATTCACACAAACAGTGCAGGGAGCTTTAAGGAACATTATAATGTTGAACAAATAAATACAGCTAACAAAGCTCAAGTCTGCACAGCTCTACTTTCTTCTGTGAGAGTGTGTGGGACAGCAAGCAGCCTTCAGGGTTGATAGGCTGAACTCGTGATGACTAACTATCGGGCCATGCTGTGGGTGTGAAATTACTAAACAACAGAAAGAAGTGATTTGTATTTCAAAAGGGTGGTATGGGCTAATAAGTGAAACTGCAGAGTTCTCCCCAGACAATGGAATAAGAAGACCTTCCCGTTATACTTCCATCCACCGCCGATATACTGTGGCGTCATCTCTCCATGTTTTAGCGAGAGACTTGGTGGGAATCGGACTGCACACAAACCCATTTTTATGGGAAAATTTCACATAAACAATTTCAGCTGTTTATTTTATCCTGTTTATATCCAGACGACCCAAACGATGGCAAAACGCAAGCATTACACGAAACCAGAGGATGATTTCTGCATTTTTTTGTTTCATCTTGGCGGTGACCACAGCCCGTGTGGGACGCTGCGATCACAGATCCACCCGGGGAGTATGCACGCCGGCGCAGAACGTCACAGAGACAGAGGCCGGTGGACAGTCAACTCAATCAACGCTGTCTGCCATGGGATTGATCAGATCGGAGGCTAACAACAATGCTGCAGCCCCTGTAAAAGTGAACAGGGAGGGTTTTATGAAGAAAACAGCAGAATGGAAATTGAAATTCTTCCGGAACGAAGGCATACTTTCATTCTTTGATATTTTGGTGCTGGATAGCGGTGTGCATTATTTCCATTCTTCTATGCTTTAAAGGACATTTTGCACTGAAATCATAACATTTCTAAGTGTTTCTGAGAGCGTTTCTTTTGAGGAAAATGTCCCAGCACGCGCTTGAATAGAATGTATCTGCTAACGTTAAGAATGGAGCCACAGTTTAACTGCAAAGTTTACATAAGTGTGATGCCGTGTTACGATGATTCTTTGTTAAGTGATAACTGTTCATTTTGATGCAGTCAAGGAAAAAACAGCAGCCTGTTAGAAACAATTTGCTGGATGTTCAGCTTTATGCACAATTAGAAGTAACTGTGAAAAATCTAAAAAATGCATCTGTGTGATCAGACAGCCTGAAAATCAGAATCAAATTTATTGCCAAGTAAGTCAGCGCATACAAGGAATTTGATCTGGTGTTACTGGTGCATAAACAATAGGAAAAGAAAAACACTTCTATAAGAAGTTGAGTCAAATAGATAAAACTATATTGTTAAATAAATAAAACATAATGGAATGGAATAGTGCAAAAACAGGTGATTGCCGTATCGTTCAGTGTCGGGATGACCAATCTGTGTTTCATAGTAGCGGGGGAGAGAGGCAGTGTAAGTGGGGGGTCTCTGGCGTTGAGCTGACGTTCAGCTCCCACTTGAGGTCCTGGGTGATGGTGATCCCCAGGTAGTAGAAGGAATCCACAATGGTGACTGGGGGCAGCCAGGACTGGGTTCTTTCTGAAGTCAACAACCATCTCCACTGTCTTGTGGATGTTAAGCTCCAGATTGTTCTGTCTGCACCAGGACACCAGGTTATCATTCTCCCATCTGTATGCAGACTTGTCCCCATCAGAGGTGAGTCCAATGAGGGTCATATCGTCTGCAAACTTCAGGAGCTTCACCAACTGGTGACTGGAGGTGCAGCTGTTGGTGTACAGGGACAATACTAGAGGAGAAAGAACACAGCCTTGGGGGATCCGGTTTTGATGGACCAAGTGCTGGAGACATTTCCTTCCAGCTTCACATGCTGCCTCCTGTTAGACAGGAAGTCAGTGATCCACGTACAGGTGGAGTCAGGCATGCCAAGCTCACAAAGCTTATCGAAGAATGGGTCAGAGATGGGTCAGAGATGGCCTTGAGGTGGGTGAGAACAAGGCGCTTGAAGGTCTTCATCACCACAGAGGTCAAGGCAATGGGTCTGTAGCCATTAAGTCCTGCAGTTCTTTGTTTTTTGTGGATGGGGATGATGGTGGAGGTCTTGAAGCATGATGGCACCTGACATATCTCCAGTGAGGTGTTGAAGATGTATGTGAAGACTGGAGACATTTGGTCTGCATAGTTCTTCAGTATGGATGGGGAGACACAGTCAGCTCTGACTGCTTTACGTGGGTTCTGTCTCTTGAAGAGCCTGTTGAAGATGTCTGTGAACACTGGAGACATTTGGTCTGCATAGTTCTACAGCATGGATGGGGAGACACAGTCAGGTCCGACTGCTTTACGTGGGCTCTGTCTCTCGAAGAGCCTGTTGACATCACTCTCATGAATGGAGAGAGGCATGGTGGGGGAGGAGGTGGGGGTCCTTGTTGTGAGCAGTTGTGTGGGAGCGGACCCCAGTTGAGGTGGGGAGGAGGTGCTGATGGGTTGGAGCTGGTGATCATGGGTGATGGTATTAGGACTGTCCCATTGTCTTTCAAATCTGCAGTAGAGACAAGGCCGGACGAGAGTTGTTGAAACAGTGGGAAAGGTTAGGTTTGTAGTTTGTGATGTGCTTGAGCCCCTTCCAGACAGAAGTGGTCATTGGCTGATAACTGATGTTGACGTTCTCAGTGTACAGCTGTTTAGCTTCCCTAACCGCCTTTCAAAACCAGTACTTTGACTCTTTAAATCTGACTTTATCCCCACTCCTGAAAGCCTCATTCTTCTGCAGCCTCTTCTGTCTGAGTTGTTATACTTCACTGTGGTGCGTGATGGTATGCGGAAGTCCTCACAGAAGCTGATATATGAGGTCACATCCTCTGTGTACTCATCCAGACTGTTGGTAGCAGTCTTGAACACATCCCAGTCCACATTTTCCAAACATGCCTGAAGATCTTCTGCAACCTCACTGCTCCACTGTTTAGATGTCGTCACTACAGGTTTGCAGAGCCTTAGTTTCTGCCTGCAGGTAGGAATCAGGTGGACCATGGCATGGACTGAGTGGCCCAGTGCTGCACATTGCAAGGTATGAGCACTGCTCATAGTTGTGTATCAGTGATCCAGAGTTCTCTCTAGTCAGACACTTAAATAAACTGTCCTGTATTTGGGGAGTTTGAGATTATCTTTGTTAAAGTTGCCGAGGGCAATAACTAAAGAGTCCGGGTTAGTCTGCTCCACACACAGTATCTGGTCGGCAAGCATGCATTGTGTCTCGTGCATGTTGGCCTGCGGTGGATGTGGTAATGTCAACACCACCAGAATGAATGAGGTGAACTCACGGGGCACGTTGAATGGTTTTCAGTTAACAAAAAAGTTTCCAGATCAGGAAAGCAATGCTGTTGGATCACTGTCACATCATTACACCAACTACTATTGACATAAAAAACAGATTCCACCACCGTTCCTTTGCCGGCGAGTCCTGCGTCTCGGTCCACTCTGGAAAGTTGGAAGCATGCCAGCTGTAGTGCAGAGCCACGTCTCCATGAAGCACAAAACTGCAGATGTAGTGAATTCTCTGCTTTTCCCCACTAATATCTGGAGTTTGTACATTTTATCTTGCACGGAGTGCATATAGAAGAATATTTCTGGTAGCAGTGTATGGTGGGTATGTCGGCGAAGCTGCACAAGCGCACCGGCGCATCTCCCTCTTTTCTGGAGTTTCACTGCACGGGCCAGGGTGAGGGGACTCTTGGCCAAGATGTCCAATACATCCAATGAAGGCTCGAGAAAAACAGGAAACAAATCCACTGGTGTTGTTCCCCTGATCTTCGTGAACTCTATGCGGGTGAAAGAAATCCAGGAACCATTGCAAATCAAAAAAGTAACACAAAAACAATCTAAAGAGTGTGCACCAAAACACAGAGGCAGCTGTACGTGGCGCCATCATGGAACATCTTGGAAAACAGCGGAAAGGTCCACGTGCACATTGTGCAAGTGTGGTGTGCACTAGGGTTATGACAAATCTCAAATTTATTAGCCTGGGATTATAAATGATGAACTTTTAACTAAAACTCACAAAAATTACTTTGGTTTTGCCAGACCTTGAAAAAACCTCCCGCACCTAAGACAGTTTCATATTTCACATTAAAACACCTAGCGGCTCAAACACTCTTTATTATAAACATGTCACTTTTACATACAATACACAAGGAATACATGAAAATGAGTACATATAGCATCTATTGTATTTTTAATAGTGTTTCAGATTTGTGTATTAGTGTTAATAAATTTGCTGTTAAGATATTTATCTGTTTTGCAAGTAGAACGAACCTCCTCCATCAACCTTACAGCTGTCTCAGCTACTGTGTTGGAGCGAGGCACATCAAGCACTGACAATTCCTTTTCCAGTGAGTAGAGAAGCATTTCACATCTTTGGGACACTTAAGTTTGGATATTGCTAACAGCAGGTCTTCATAATCTATCTCTTAATAGTGTTGGTTAGAAAACCAGGCCCGCGACCATGTAGTTTGCAATGAAATCACAAGTTACCTTCAGCTGTTCTCACCACTTGGAAGAAGGAAAAATGCAATAAGTGCAAAAATTCCTCATGAGTTCAACCTGGCACTGTGAAGTGTTGGCAGCTTGTGCCATTTGATGTGAGGCCATTTTCCTC